>NC_081413.1:253494002-253676502 GCF_030272615.1 Cryptomeria japonica
TAATGTACCTGATGGATTGCCACCTGTTATAAGTATTAGTCATTGCATGGACTTAGTTCCCAAAGCTAGTTTGCCTAACAAAGTTCCACACTAGTCGACACCGACAGAACATGAAGAACTGAATAGACAAGTGCAGGAGCTATTGAAGAAAGATTTGATCGGGGAGAGTCTGAGCCCTTGTGCAGTACCAACAGTATTAGCACCTAAGAAGAATGGAGAATGAAGGATGTGTACCGACTCAAGAAAAATAAACAAGATCATAGTAAAATAACAGTTTCCATTGCCTAGGATGGATGACATAATGGACAATTTGAGTGGAGCAAAATACTTTACAAAGATAGATTTGAAGAGTGGGTATCATCAAATCAGGATCAGAGAAGGTGATGAGTGGAAGACAACATTGAAGACAAATGAAGGACTATATGAATGGTTGGTGATGCCTTTTGGATTGACTAATGCACCGAGTACTTTCATGATGTTGATGAATAAGATATTGAAAAAATTCTTGGGTAAGTTTGTTATTGTGTATTTGGATGACATTCTGATTTTCAGTAAGACAAAAGAGGAGCATTTGTTGTAGTTAAGACAAGGTTTACAAAAGTTGAGAGAAGAAAAGTTGTTGATTAATAGCAAGAAGTGCACTTTCATGAAGGATGAGTCAGACTATTTAGGATTTGTGATATCTGAGGATGGTTTGAAGATGGACCCTGAGAAATTGAAAGCCATTATTGAGTGGCCTACACCAAAAAGCATTGGAGAGGTGAGATCACTTCATGGATTGGCTAGTTTTTACTGCAAGTTTATCAAAAATTTCAGTTCAGTTTGTAACCCTATAACTGAGACCATGAGAGGGGATCAGAAAGAATTCAAGTGGACCACTGGAGCAAACAAATGTTTTGAATTGTTGATGCAGAAAGTGACTGAGTAGCCTATGTTGGCTTTACCGAATTTCAATAAGGTATTTCAAGTGGATTGTGATGCAAGTGGAACAACAATAGGAGCAGTTTTGAGTCAAGAAGGGAGAGTAGTAGCATATTTTAGTGAGAAATTAAATGGTGCTCGAAAGAGATATTCAGTGTATGATGAAGAATTTTTTGCCATAGTTCAAGCCTTGAAGAAATGGAGACATTTCTTATTGCCTAAGGGTTGTATATGGATCATCAAGCTTTGCAATATTTGAACAGTCAGAGTAAGTTGAATCAGAGAGATATGAGATGGGTATAATTCTTGCAGAGTTGCACCTTTGTGTTGAAGCATAGAAGTGGGAAATCTAAAAAAGATGTTGATGCCTTGAGTAGGAGAAGGAATTTGCTAACAAAGATGAGTGATAGTATTAGGTTTTGAATATTTGAAGACCTTGTATGATGAAGACCTAGATTTTGTAGAACCTTGGAAAGCATGTAGAGAACCGATTATGGTTGATGGAAGGAAATGGTTGGATTATTTCATACAGGATGGGATGTTATTCAAGGGAGTTTAGTTATGCATACCTAAGAGTTCCATGAGAGAGAACCTGATAAAAGAGAAGCATAGTGGAGGTTTAGCTGGACATTCTGACATTGATAAAATAGTTGCATTAGTGAGTGAGCAGTACTTTTGGCCCCAAATTCATAAGGATGTTAAGAGATATGTGCAGAGTCATAGAGTTTGTCAAGTTGCAAAAGGTAGTAGTCAGAATGTGGGATTGTATAAACCTTTGATAGTATTGATAAGACCTAGGGAGGATATAAGCATGAATTTTGTACTTGGATTGCCTAAGACACTGAGAGGGAATGATGCTATATTTGTGGTAGTGGATAGGTTTTTAAAGATGGATCATTTCATACCTTGTAAGAAGACATAAGATGCATTGCATGTAGAAAACCTACTTTTCAAGGAAGTAGTGAGATTGCATGGATTACCTAAGAGCACAGTTTCAAACACAGATACTAAATTTGTTAGCTATTTTTGGAGAACAATTTGGAATAAGATGAAGATAGATTTGAAGTTCAGTTATACTTTTCATCCATAGATTTATGGAAAGATGAAAGTAGTTAACCAGAGTTTGGGAAACTTGTTGAGATGTTAAGTGGGAGATAAAACTGGAAGTTGGTATTTGATCCTTGCACAAGGAGAGTTTTCCTATAACAATTCAGAGATTAGAAGTACTAGAAAAACACCTTTTGAGATTGTTACCGGAGTGCATCCTAGAGGAATACCAGAAATGAGAGACATTAGCAGTGAAGACCAAAAAAATTTAGAAGCAAAAGAATTTGCAGATCACATGGCAACATTGCATATTCAAGTTAAACAACATTTGGAGGACATGAATAGAAAATATAAGGAGAAGGAAGATGAGAAGAGGAGACATAAGGAATTTGAATTTGTCGATGAAGTGATGGTATATTTGAGAAAATGGAGATTCCTAATTGGAACTTATAAGAAGTTGCAGATGAAGAAGTTTGGACCCTGTAAGATTTTGAGGAAGTTCATTTCTGGAAATGCATATGAAGTAGGGCTACCAAATAGTCTAAGTATTTCACCTATATTCAACATTGCAGATCTTCATGAATACCATCAACTAAAATTTAGTGAGGAAAGAGTTGCAGATCTTGAGAAACAATTGCCCTAGAAGGAACCAGATCAGATTGAAGAGATTTTGGATAGTAGGATTGGGTGTAGTACCCGGAACAATAAGTACAAAGAATATTTTGTGAAGTGGAACATCAGACTAGCTGAAGATTCATCTTGTATTTCTTAGGTAGAGGTAGACCGCCTTGGTTTCCCTCTAACCCCAGCAAAATGAGAGTCTCAATTTTTCATTAACCCGAGATGTCTGATGCAGGAGCATCTCCAGTTCACAACAATCTTGCATCAACCAAAAATATTTTTTTTTCTGTTTTGTTTTATGTTTGTAGTTTCAGTGTTCCTTTTTGTGTGTCCTAGTTTTGGCTCACTGGATCCTACGGAGTTGGATTATACTTGAAGACTTGATCATATTTCTTACTTTCAAACCGCATCTCATTTGGATCACTTTCCGGCAAGATATCGCTACTTGTTTCCATTACAGTTTCTTGTTACCAGTTGCCTGAGACCTATTCTGGTGATCTATTGGAATCCTTTTTGAATCTTGTAGAGCCTTGGAAGTTGATCTTGATGTTTCTTGGTGTGTGGTCGATCTTCTACATTTCATCCTTTGGATTTTTTGGAGGAATCTCTTGGCGGAGGCCGACTTTGTTCATTTTGCACGTTTGGTCTTGTTCTTTGGGTTTTGATCCTTTTTGGGCTGACCGGATCCTTCGGATCGATATATATATTTGTAATCATGCTTTAGAATGTAATCAAGTTGAGAATTAAGAAGTATCAGATAGATAGATTGTGCCCAGAAGATAAATATTTTGATTCAAGGTCCCGGAGTGACCTATTCTACCAGGCCTGTGTGTCGGTATGTTGTAACTCAGTTGTTACCAGTTGGATGTAATCAAATTTCATGCAATAAAACTATCTATTATGTATTGCCTCCATCATATCTGTGTGTTTCCATTGTGTTTAATCTTGCTGACCAGTTTGGACTAATCTCCTTGAGGTCCCTCCCCATCGGTGACTTCTTCAGAGGAACAAGGCTAGATTGGTTTGTAAAGGATATTCTCAGAAGGATGGAATTGATTATGATGAAACTTTTTCTCTGGTATCTAGGATTGAAGCTATGAGATTATTTCTTGCTTATGCTTCCCATAAGAAATACAAGGTTTATCAGATGGATGTTAAGTGTGCATTTCTAAATGGAGATCTTGAAGAGGAATTCTACATTGAGCAACCTAATGGATTTTCTCTTTCAGATGACAATAACATGGTTTGCAGATTGAGGAAAGCTTTATATGGATTGAAGCAAGCACCTAGAGCTCAGTATGCTAGATTGGACAAATATCTTTTGAAGCTTGAATCAATAAAGGTAATGCTAATAGTAACTTGTATTATAAGATCACTTCTGATGACATATTGATTTTTGAGGTCTTTGTGGATGATATCATTTTTGGAGGTGAAGAAAAGTTATGTATGGAATTCTCTGATAATATGAAGAATGAATTTGACATGTCTAAGATTGGAGAAATGAGATTTTTCTTAGGTTTGTAGATTACTCAAACTGATAAAGGTATTTTCATCTATCGAACTAAGTGTGCTAGAGAATTGTTGAAGAAATTTGGTATGGAAAATTGTAAACCAGTTGGTACTTCTATGGTTACAAGTGAGAAACTGACAAAGAAAGATGTATCAGCTTCAGTAAATCCTAAAAGGTATAAATCTATAATTGGAGGTTTGTTATATTGGACTCAAACTAGATTGAATATAATGAATGCATTTTGTATTGTATCAAGATATCAGAGTGATCCTAGAGAGAATCATGAGAGTTCAGATATTTACAAGGAATAACTGAATATGGTTTGTGGTATCCTAAAAATGATGACTTTACACTATGTGCATATACAGATGCAGATTGGGCTAGAGATATAGATGATCGGAAAAGCACATCCGATGGAGCTTTCTTTCTTGGAAAAAAATTTGTTTCATGGATAAGAAAGGAATAGTCATGTACTTCTTTATCTACTATTGAAGTTGAGTATGTTGTTGCTACTACTAGCTGTACACAAGTTCTATGGATGAAGCAAATGTTGAAAGATATAAGGGTAGATTGTAATGAACCAGTAGTTATTCACTGTGATAAATTTGCTACTATTGACATATCAAAGAATCTAGTATTTCATTCAAAGACAAAACACATATCAATCAAGTATAACTTTTTGAAGGAAAAGTTGGAAGCAAAAGAAGTTAGATTGGTTTATGTGAACACTAAAGAACAGATTGTAGATATCTTCACTAAACCTTTTCCCAGGGAATCATGTGAGTACTCTAGAGATAGATTGGGGTTCTCTGCCCCTCCAATTAAGACTTAAGTGATGTTGATTGGCATCAGTCCAGTATGCATTATTAGAACTATCATTCATTCTGGATTGATGAGATGGTGCTACTCCTCAAGGGGAGTAGTCAGTTGTGGTTCAGAGGATCTATGATTTTTCTTTGATGTTTCTGTCAGATTTCTGACATTGATGTCAAAGGGGGAGAGGTATACATGTGAAAAATAGAGCTTAACAAAGATATCGATCACAGGGGGAGTTTGGTCTATGGTTTGGCTGTTTGGTTCAAAACTTCATTGACATATCATTTGTTGGATGTCTTCCATTGGGGGAGACTTGTTTGAAACTTCTTAGCACTTGGATGTTTTTCACATCTAGTGTTACCATCAATGCCAAAGGGGGAGATTATTGGCAATTTGGAGGAATTGATTATGTGTTGCATTGATGTTTGTCATTGATGTGAACACTAGCTTCTTTGGTTATCTACCGAGTTCCGGTAGAGTGGTTGGACTTTGCTGATGATTAGGAGATTTTGCTCCAGTATGCTCCGATTGGTGGAATTGGTTTGGTTTAGTCATTCATGTTATTCATATGCATATCACATTCAGTTGGTTCGATATTTTGCGATCTAGAAGATATCATATGTTCTAGTAAGCCTTTTGGTTACCAGTAAGGGTTCTACCATCAGAGCTTTGTTCAAGATCTTTTGATGGAGTGTTGGTGCGGCTTCTAGAAGGTTTTTGGGATGCTGATGGTTATCTTGTTCATATTCCATTTCATCGGTAGTGTTGCATTTGGATTATGCCGACTTGGATTGTCATTGGTTTGCGGGTTTATGTAATGATTTTATTGTATTATCTTTTAGGTGACCGACCTAATTGTTTAGGTCCTAGGTTGTTATAAATATGATGTAAGATCTCTTTGTAGATCATGGCCTGGATATATTTTGTAGTCAATGAGGCTCCTTTGTGATGAGCAGTGCGCTCTAAGTTGTTGGCCTTCCTACATGTGTAGGCCCCTTATTGTAATCACATACTTACTGCAGAAGTATAATCTGACTATGGGTAGGCTTCCCACCATGGTTTTTCCCTTTACCGAGTTTTCCAAGTACAAATCTTCGTGTTATGTGTTGTGGATGCATGGTATTTGGTTTATGATTTATGTTTATGTTTAATTGACATATCTTCTATTCTGGTATTTGGTTTATGCATTCTGGTAAAAGGTTTTGTGTGCTTAATGTTTCGTAATCGGTTAACAACTGATTCACCCCCCCCCCCCTCCTCTTAGTTGTTCACCATTTATCCTAACATAGTATATGTCAAGGGTTGGAGATGTGTTGAGGAGTATGGGTGTGTTGTTGGGGTATAGAAGCCTTATGAGTAACTAGTGAACCTATGAGGGGTCTTGTGAGTCAGAAAAAGGTTGACACCTAATTGAATAGGTGAGTTGGGAGAAAGATCTCTCTTAGTTGGTTGAGTGTGTGGATGCTCTGCATCAGTGGGAAGACATGCATATGGTGGAACCTTACCCACAAAGGCAAGCCTCTTTCCCTAATTCAAGGCTACTTGGCTAAGATCTAGAATCTTAAAGGTATTAGTTGATTTAAGGATATTATCATTGATGGACATTTAATTCTCTAGAGCTATCTTAGCCAGAAATACCATCTCTCCCCTTCCCATTGGAGAACATATACTATCTTGAGGGAGGCATATTTCAGTCTCTTACTCCCCATGGTTTGTTCCTCTATGGATGATAGATTCAAGCTCTTCAAATGGGTCGATGGTTCTCCTCTATTGAACAACAAGGATAAATTTATTTAGTATTCATTATGCTATAGTAAGGATTTAATTACTCACCTTAATACAGTGTGGAATTTTAATTACTCTAACAAGGAGTGGCAAAAAAAAATTTATTTTTTTATGGGGCATTAATGTTATCCCCAAGAAAAAATATTTTAAATGGTTGACACCTAATTGAATAGGTGAGTTGAGAGAAAGATCTCCCTTAGTTGGTTGAGTGTGTGGATGCTCTGCATCAGTGGGAAGACATCCATATGGTGGAACCTTACCCATAAAGGCAAGCCTCTTGCCCTACTTCAAGGGTACTTGTCTAAGAGCTAGAATCTTAAAGGTATTAGTTGATTTAAGGATATTATCATTGATGGAAATTTAATTTCCTAGAGCTATCTTAGTCAACAATACCATCTCCCCCCTTCCCATTGGAGAGCATATATTGTCTTGAGGGAGGCATGTTTCATTTTCTTACTCCCAAAGGTTTGTTTCTCTATGGATGATAGATTCAAGCTTTTGAAATGGGTTGATGGTTCTCCTCTACTGAACACTAAGGCTAAATTTGTTTATTATTCATTATGTTGCAGTAAGGATCTAATTACTCACCTTAATACTGGATGTGGAATTTTAATTACTCTAACAAGGAGTGGCAAAAGTAAATAATTGTTTTATGGGGCATTAATGTTATGCCCAAGAAAAATCTATTTAAATGGTTACTTCTTTTGTAGAGATTACCTATTGAAAACACTCAACAAGGCACTAATATTTGTAACATTTGAAGGACCTCTCTATCCAATGCTCATATATTATTTGAATGTATTGTTGCTAAAGAAATATGGAATATATTTGGAGTTATAATTTTTGGTTAGGATTACAATGTTTCCTATCATGATATTGTTTATGGCTTCATATAGGGGCTTTAAAAAGGTGGTAATATTTTCTGGTTACCATTATCTTGTGAAATTTTATGGCAAATTTGATCTCCTAGAGACAAAGAAAAGTATCAAGGCAAGGGTAGGTTGCTTACTAACTCTTTGAGAAGACTCGCATTTTATAATGTTGATATGTAGGTTACTATAGTTATGGGGATGGATTAGAATAAATTTTAAAGATTTGTTCAAGATGGAACCACAAGAGTTTATACCTCAGATATATCTCATGGGTACACATGGTCATTGGTATAGGAAGGAACTAAGCTCTTTTGTGAGAGCACTAGAGAACTTCTTGAAAGAGCTCAATGAAGGAATAGAACTGAATAGAAATCAATAAGAGACTCAGGTAGTCAATGCAGAGGAGAACATGGAGGGACGAAAAGGACCACCCCCAGTGGCAGACTTGGAGAAGTAGAACAAGAGCATCAAGTGGATGGAAGGCCCTATGGGATGGATGACCTAGATAGAGGACCAACCAAGCTAGTAGAAAAACTGTGAATAGTATCAAAAGTATATATTTTGACAAAACACCTTTTTTATATAGTCACCAAATGTATTTACAATTTTTGTATAACCTTGTAGAGATGTATATCTTGAATGTAAGTATGTAGTATAGTACTAGGATCATAGTATGACAATCAATTTCATTCTCTAGCAAAAGCCATGATACTTGATGTATGATATTTTCCTTTTATACTTACTAAAAAAATAATAATTGAAACCAAATCTAATAAAAATATTTATAAAAAATATAATAAGAATTTAAAATTTAATATTAATCAATTTCAAAGAAACTTTAAACTATAATCATTATCATTTAGAAAATATTTTCTAGTTGAATAATTTGAAGCATATGTTTCCTTTCAAAAATACATAAAATAAAACTAGTTGGTATAGTTTGGACCGTCACATAAAAAGAAAAGCGATAAAGGGGAGCAAAATTCTCCTCTTGACATTGAAGCTGTATTCTTTTAGTCTGCTGCATCATCACAGCAAAGACTAATACGCAGAGGTTGATATAAAGTGGCGCAGATGCCCCTTAGAAAGGGGAAACCATCGAGAAAAAAATGTTGGATAATGAAAGGAGAGGATAACACATCACATAGCATTGTTGACTTTATATTACATTGTACTGAGCTCTCATTGATTCAATTTCAGACTATGTACCCCAACCAACTGAACATTTACTCATTGAAATTTTCATTTTTGATATTTTCATAAGAGTCTGAAAGTTTGAGAACAAGTATATGCAGAGGGACATAATGCAATAATTACAGTTTGAGAAGTTCCAAAACTATAATAAAAGAGAAGAAAAACTATAATGGTAGTTTTACTTTTCGAACTTATACAGAAAACCATCCCTTTCAGTCCCTGTGCAATTTATTTGCCCATCTCAACCGCTGTATAGAGAAGGACTGCATCATATTGGGCTGTGGTGGAATGGACACGAGTTCAATGCTTACTACACTTGGGCTGTTCCACCGCTCATCTTTCTACGTAGTTGGGCTGTAGTACTCTTTTATTCATCACCACCGTATGTCATTATAATGTCATATGCGTATGTATAGAATGATCCTCCAAGAGTTGACAATTTTCATTAGCTCCAATCCCACCAAATTCATTAATTGCCTACATTGGCATTGCAATACATTTAAAACATTTTTTTTTTTTTTTAAGAATGATACACCAATAAAATAAAATGATCATGTTTGTCAAATACTAAATGATTAGAGACACTAGTGATGTATCCTTCTTCTATAGATTCAAATGAAGTAGCAAGATTATAATTAGGGTCTACATGGAAATTATTGTTAGATCGATGTTGACTTTGCGTCATCAAGTTCACTTTGAACACTTTCTTAAACATGTATCCTTTTATTGAAAAGTTGCAAGAGCACATACATAGATCAAGCAATGAGCTATGCCCCTCATATCAAAAATAAGGATTGCTTTTACTTGTCACCCATGCTATATGCTCATATTAGTGTCATTGAATGTAACATGGTCATCTAGAATTTGCAAGACTAGAACCCAGGATTTGTTTTCAAGCTTCTAAATTTTAAAGTTCCTAAAGAAACCATGTTTGTTTCTGATTTGCTCCGACCAATATTAGACATAAACCAGTGTAGTTAGTTGATGTACCAACCAATCATTAGATGGATGGTCATTGAGAATATTTTTTTCTTTATAATTAGAAACACATGTTGTTCAGAAATCATAATTCAATCAAGGCATTTAAGTAATATGTTAGATTCAACCCACATTCTAGTCCACATAAAGTATATAATTCATAAAGTAAATTATTGTAAAAAATGGTTTGATAGTTGTAATAGTTTCTAAACAAGAACCAAAAATCATATTCTTCCATGTACCAATACATGTATACAACATTCATTCTTTATCCTTGATTGGCTCCACAACATTAAAGTCATCACAAATATGCAATTAGGGAAATATATGTTGTCAATGCAGCAATATAACAATGTCACTCTCTAGGCTCTAACTAGGCACATAAAAATGGTTATGTCAACCAAATGCCCATTGATTTATACCAACTCACATAATATAAGTTTGATCTATTATATTATCATAATAATGGAAAAACTAAGTAAAGGTGAAATTAAATTTATGGCACCACTATGTGCATCCTCATACCTAATTTGATGAGAATGAGGGAAAATCGTTGTCTGTAGCATAATAAATTGTAAATAGTATAATTCACACCTCATGTTTGTGCTCCTACTCTAGCATGTCCCATTTTCATTTCCCTAGGTCCATTTTGGTCCTCTTTACTCCAACCTTGATGTCACCTATTGACATTGTTAGCTAGGCTCCCACCTTGAGGTTGCATGTTCTTAATTTCCCATTTTATGGTCCTATTTTTGGAGGACCAAGGCATGGAGCACCTTGGTGCTAGACTAGGGTGCCCAAAAACACCCTAGTCCCCCTTAAAGTGGACCTAATTTGAATGTGGATAGGAAGTCCCGCTCCCCGATAGAATTTATTCCTCATGGCTACACTTGACCATTGGAGGTTAGTCTAATTAGTAATTTACCTAGAGAACCCTATATAAATATACACTATCAATTCATTTTTACATCCATTACATATCCATAGTATTTGTGCATCTATCAAGCATTCGTCATTTAACATTCTGAAACACTCAAGGCAACATTTTATCCTTCAAGCATTATGGAGCAAATTTACATCAATCTTCAAGTAGGCATGTATGTTTGATTAGGTGTTTCATGTTTATTTGTTTGTCATGCCATTAAATTCAACATTTGTGATTATATTCAAAGAGAATTGCATCATAAATTCCTCCATCAATTATTGTAGATTTGAGGTATATCTCATACTATTTACTTTAGTATTTATATTATTCAATTCAAGGTTAATTCCTAAACTAGGGTTTCACCTAAGGAAAACCCCTATCCACAACACTTCTCTTTTTCTATGTGTACGGAAATTCCTTAGGAGTTGTATATAGAGATTCCAACAGAGTTGATAATGACGAACAGGTTTAGCTTTTGAGGAAGTGAAAGTCTGAGGACCCGGGTGAATCTCTACTACCAGGCCCTAAAAAATCAGCCCAAAATTTCGGTGGTAGGTTCTGAATCTCTTCTTTTGCCTAGACCTAGTTTGTGGCTCCCTTGGACATCTATAGCATTTCATTTCCATCAATTTACTTTAATTATCCTTTGCTTTCCCCTAGTTTCATAATTTACATACAATCTTCAACTATAAAGAAGGCAAAATTAAAAACTAGTGAATCAAATCAAAATTTCAGCCCTTTTCCTATTTGGATTGTGGCTAGATCTATTGGATTCACTTCTCTTTCAATTTATTGGTCCCCAAATTAAAATTAGTAGTTTTATTATCTTAATTGGTGAAACCCTAGTTTTACACCATTACATTTTGGTGAGCCTGACTTCTTACATGCTTATTTCTGATTTGTGGTCTCAAGTCTAATTTGTATGTAGTTAGACACTAAATTTTTCCCTCATAAATCATATTTACAACTGAATTACATAAATTTAGTGGTTAATTTAATAAAAACCCTAATTTATTATTCTAAAATTGACTTGTAGGTTGCATAATTTTTCACTTGTGTTTTCTGATTTGATTTGAGCTATTATATAATGGAATTTACTAAGTTTGATTGATTTTCTATTTCACACATGATTACATTGTTTCTTAGTTACATGTATCAAAATAATGTGTTGGATAATCATTCATTAAAATAATGTGTTAAATAATCATTTCTTTCACTTTACATTACTTCTTTTCATTCATAGTACTCATGCATATTGCATCTTTAGAATTTTAAAGATATTGCCTACTTGCAAATCATCTCTCAATATTTTTATCGATAATGTATGTTACGTTATGATGATATTTTTAAGAAAAAACATTAAATATGTAGATCATATAAAATCTTTTATAGATAATGACAATCTTGGAGATGGCATTGAAAGAGCTAACACTTGTACGTCTCCTAGGGTATCTCATGTGAATGAGGAAAGAGTCAATACTCCTATCAATAATCTCTCTAATGGAGTATAAGCATTGAAGAGAAATATGACATCATCTTCTTCTAATGATCATACTCTAATGCAAGGGGAGCAAGATCAAAATGTTTGTGTATCGATCTTTTTAGATCCTCCTTATTCTCCTAGAGTTTATCTATATTATCAACATATTTATAGGGAAGATTATGTTATGCATTTTATTCATGACCTATCTCCTCACATAAAATTAAATAAAGATTATTTGCATTATGTTATATGTTGTCATTGATGTCAAATCATGTGTTTGGTATTAGGTTTGGATGTGGTAAAGGTTGTGGTATGTTGAGCAACAATGTATTGAGAATTTGGAGGTTTTCTTGAATTTCCCAGATGTCTTGGCTTTTTAGAAGATGTGTTGCTTAGTGCTATTCTTGGGTTTGGATTAGTCCAAAAGTTGAGTTTTTTGGTTCATACATTGAAGTTATGTAACTATAGTTGTATAGTGTGTGGATAATATTTTGGGTCCAACATTAGCAATGTTCATTGCGTGTTGATATGATTGATGAGGAATGTTGTAATGAGGTCTACTTATCATTCCATCCCATGACTAGAATGTTTAGTAGAGACCTATTTTATATAAAAGAGTTTGATCTGGATAAGTTTGTGTGTAGCTTTTGTGTTGAAGACATGTGAGATTGAAAAAATACATTTGATGTGTGAGAGTTGTGTTGCGGATTGATACTAAAATCATTTTTGGCTATGCAGACTGTATTTCAATGGTGGATTCTCTTGTATCTTTCTCTCTTCGACAGTGAGCCTTTTTGTGCAGTGAGCCCTCTAGTAGTGAGCCCTTCTATAGTGAGAATCACAATAGTGAGCCATCCTTTGTAAAAATCACCTTAACCAGTGTTTATATATTGAGAATTATCATTCTCTATGATTTTTCCCTTCTTGGGTTTTCTATGTAAATTCTAGTGTTTCTTGTGTCTAATCCATTATGTGCATATGTTTTCATGTTTATCTAATTTATTAATTCTGCTAGTTGTTCTAAATCTATGTATAAAGTTTAAAAGAGGATTTTATTGTTAATTTATTTACCACCCCCCTCTGAGTTTCCTGAATATTCAACAATCTATATTATTAATATGATTTATAGGGAAGATTGTGTTATACATTCTATTCATGACCTATCTCCTCACATAAAATTAAATAAAGATGAGGCTTTAGATGATAAAGACCCTACTTTCCAACCTATCAAAGAGAACATGAATAATGATAAAAATGAGAAATACCCTACAAAGCATATCCCTTATTAATCAACCCATTCCTTTTAATCCTCTATGCTCCTTTACACTACAAATTTTTTTAAAAATCATGATAATAGTCCTTCTTATTCACAATTGAAAAGTTTTTGATTAAGGTAAAAACAAGTTTTGAAGGGGCCCCAAAACCCTTTACAACCAAAGCTTAACAGAAAAAGCAACAAGAGACAAAAAGGAACAGGCCAACGAAAAGCCAGTAGAAAAACATAGAAAACCGACTAAAGCCCCACAAAGCCAACAAAACCAGCCAAACCCAAGAACTAATTGATATTTTTTAGGGCATTAGCCAGGGTGTTGCTAATCCCATGCAGATCTTTGATGTTTTCCTTGAGATTGGGGAGATCCTTAGTAGAAGAAGCCACAACTTTCTTGACACTCGCCCTGGTCCTCTTAGCAGCACTACCAACCGGAGTAGCTTCACCACTGCCAATCGGGATAGTTTCATCATCCATGTCAAGATCCACCACCGGTTTAGGATAGCTGGTATGATCAAAGACCTTAGCAATATCCTCCAAGTTTTTAGTGATAGCTGACAGGATATTCGGGATAATGCCCAGCAATTTTTTCATAGCCTCTCTCCCTTCTTCCAGAGATTTAACCTTCTCCTCCATGTCCTACTTCCATTTTATCTGCTCCCTGTCATCATTCTCCCTCTTCTCATCCATGTTTTTCCCCTTTTTTTCCAGGTTCTTCAAGAGTTCATAGGTCCATCTATCATAATCCAGTCTCGCCTCAGTGAGTTTTTTAAGGTTGTCCAACACTAACCCTTTATCCACACTTTCCTTGTCCTCGCTTAAACTATCCTTAGTCATATCCTTCTTAGGTTCCTTGTTCCTTTCCCTCTCAAAATTTGCATCTATTTCCTCATTGTCCTTGTTATCCACATCCTCCATGGGATGGTTGTTGTCCTTGCCAGGGCAGTCACTATAGATAGGGCTTTCATTGTCAGACTTATCACCACTTTCTTCCTCAACACCCACCTCCACATCTTTTCAGTTGTCTTCACCATCAGAATCATCCATCTCCATTTCACTACCTTCTTTTTCAATTTCCTCTATTTCCATCCCAGGGGAACTCTTTCTTTTTTTGCTAGAAGATGCCTTCTCCTTGCCAAAATTGCCTCCCTCCATCTTTCTCTTCCCTGGAGAGGCGGATAACCTCTTGTTTTCCATTAGGGCGAGGGTTTTACAGTGCTCATAAATAAGCAGCAAAAGCCCACAATGGAGAACTGGACTTGAGGGATTCTTACTGTGTTTATTGAGGGACTTGGAAAGGGACCTGAAAAGGTAGTAGGGCAGGGAAACCTTTTTGTCGTGTCTGAAATGGTTTAAAAGAACAAAGTGGTAGGTGTGGACCCTGGAGAAACGTCCCTCAACCGTGATATATTCCATTATAGCATTCAAAACCTAGCCCCAGATTTTATTGATACTAGCAACTTCATAGTAACCCCCTGTGGCTTTGCCAATTCTATCCCTCTCTTTTTCCTTCCGCGGGAACAGATTAACCACGTTGTTGGAGACTTTAAGGTCTCTAAAAAAATTAAGCCCAATATGGGGCATGCCAGTCACAATAGCTGCGAGGCCCACATCCAACTTGAACTTAACCCCATAGATTTTAAAGGAACCATTACACCAATTTTCAAAAATTTTGGAAACAACGAGATTTACCCTACCTTTGTCATAATCCGCTAGCTTCTCCATAAAACTTGTGAGGGACCCTTTTTCTAGCTTTGCCCATACTTTCAGCATCGCTTTCCATGTTGACAGATTGTCTAGTTCCTCCCTCCTTAAATCTCCTCCCATCTTCGCATTCAGATTATTAGCTCTATTCATCTGCAAACTCAGCACTTCTTTCCTGTAGTTAATCAAGAATTTGAACTGGGTGACCCACAAAGCGTGCGACATGTTATAAGAAATGGTTAGGGATCTGCCACTTTGCCAAGTAATAATTACCTTTCCATCAAGGCATAAATTATTCATATTCTCTGTCATGATTATGTGGTCCTTCCCTCCCCATATATCTGTCCTTTCCCCATATATCTGTCCTTTCTAAGGAGCTCTTTAATGTTTATGTTGACATCTTCCCCGTGCCAAATCATTTGGGAATCGAAATTAATACCTAGGTTCGCCAGATAGTCCACCACCATATTTTTTTTCTCTAAATGCATGTTGAATAATAATATCATTAAAGCTAGCAATAATTTCTCTTGCTTTCATGATAATATTTTCAATTGACCATGATGGCTCCGACTCCCCCTTCAAACACTTAATGATATTAAGTGAGTCTCCCTTGAGCCATAATTTATCTTGATTAAGATTCTTGGCTATAATTAAGGTGTTCAGGGCAGCTGAGGCTTCGGCAAAATGACTTTTTTGACTCCCCAAAGGACCAGCCACCGCCACAACGCAACTTCCAGTAAAATTCCTGACAATGCCCCCATATCCAGCTTTACCCAGATTCCCCTTAGAGGCCCTATCAAAGTTAGCCTTAATCCACCCCTGACGAGGAAAACACCAAATGAGACCTTCTCTTCCCTTCTCCTTGCTAGTTGTAGTAGTAGAGAAGTTCCACCTGTCTTTGAAGTCTTCTTTAGTAGTAGGTCCATAATCAGTACCATAGATACATTCAAATATACTCCTGTAAATTTTATCCACAACCACTTCAGGAATAGCACTTTTATCCCTAAAAATCCTATTATTGCACTCTTTCCAAATATTCCAGATAACATTCAGAAGAGTAAGTTTCCAAGTCTCCACAATCTTAGGATTAGAATTGGAGCAGTGCCATTGCTGCCAGGAATCCCCTAGGGAGTTTAGAAAAACCCAGCTCAAGTTCCACCTGCCTAATATGATTTTCTAGATTTCCTGACTGAAAGTACACTGATTAAGAATATGACAAGCAATCACTTCTTCCCTGCAGCATAGAGAACACTTGTTAGGAAAAACAAAACCTCTCTTTTGAAGGTTGTCTAGGGTTAAAACCTTGTTTTGGATGAAAATCCAAAAAAAGATATTAACCTTAGGAACTAACTACTTGTTCCAGACTTTAGCCCAAATAGGAATTTCTCCCACAAATTCATAATGGATAGCCACAGCTGAGGAAACTGAATATTTCCCATCTAATGTTTCCCTCCATATCAATCTGACATCTTTGTTGTCTCTAGGAACTTTAGCAGAGAGAGAAATCTGAAAGAACTTAAGCCCCAGACACTGCTAGCTAAAATCAATCCAATTCCCATTTCTCCAGTAGTCTCTGACCAACTCCCCAAACCTTATTTTGAACCAGTCTTTCCATTCATTAAGGATTGGAACTTCCTCCAGAGGTTTGTCCAATATCCACCTATCTTCCCAAAATCTTATTCTCCTACCATCCCCAAGGTTCCAAATTCGTCCTACAGCAGCCCAACTTTTAGCTGATTGAACAGCATTCCATATAGTCGAACCTTCAACAATAAAAGAATCATCTAATAATTCTTCCTCAGAAGGTTGCATATAAAAATATTTGGTTTTCCAGATAGAGTTTCATTCTCTTTCCTCCCCTTTCATTCTCCAAATTTGTTTGGCTAATAAAGCCTTGTTCATGGTACTAATATTCCTTAAACCCAACCCACCCGAGGCCTTAGGAGAACATATTTTATTTGAGGCAATAAGGGGAATTCTGTTTTTGACTTCCACCCCTGACCAAAGAAACTTTTTTTGGATTCTTTCAATAGTTTCCACAAATTGTTTGAGGATTTTGAACAAACTAAGGGCATAAACAGGTAGGTTTTGGAGAGTGGCTTTAAGCAGAGTAACTTTTCCGCTTGACTAAGGACAGCCCCTTTTCGACCAGCAAGTTTTGAATTAAATCTATCCACCAGCTTATTCTAGAAAGAATCCTCAGGCTTAATACATAGAGGAAGTCCCAAATAAGAAGAGGGAAACTCAGAAATTTTGCATCCAAGAATTCTTTCAATCCTTAGTTGCCTTTGAACAGGGGTGTTGATGAAGAACAAAGAACTTTTATCCCAATTAATTTTTTGACTAGAGGCAGATTCATAAGTATTTAGCACCTTCTTCATGTTTTTAGCTTCCAAGATGGAAGCTTCCCCTATAGTAATAGAATCATCAACAAATTGTTCATGAGAATAAGTAACATTGGAAGAGGAAGGTTTCAGACCCTTAACATTGTCATCTTCCACATTTTTAAGAATAAATCTACCCAGGCATTTAGCTAAAATTGTAAACAAGATAGGGTATATGGGGTCCCCATATCTAAGGCCTCTAGAGCTTTTGAAGAAACTAGATGGGGAGCCATTGACAATAATAGCAGAAGAGGAAGTTTCCATAAGTTCAGAGAAAAGTTGGATTAATTTTTCCCCGAAACCAAACGCTTTCATGATCCTTAGGAGAAACTGCCAATTCACTCTATCAAAAGCTTTAGCCATGTCTAACTTCAGGAAGAAACCCTGATTATTCGCCACTTTCACGGAGTGGATATTTTCATGAACAGATATGATGGAATCTAGAATCTATCTACCGAGGACAAAGCCATTCTGCTAGACGAAGATAATTCTAGGAAGAATTTACAGCAACTTGGAAGTCAAAACCTTGGATAAAATCTTGTACACTGAGTTGCAAAGACTAATGGGTCTAAACTTATTGAGAGAGTCAGCACCTGGGATCTTCAGAATAAGGACAATGAAGGTAGCATTCAGTTCCTTTAGGAGCCTTCTAGAGCCAAATAATTCTTTAACACCATTGCAAATGTCAACCTCCACGATGTGCCAAAAATTTTGGAAGAAAACATTGGAAAACCGTCCGGACCAAGGGATTTATCTCCATGAAAATAAAACACCGCCTTTTTATTTCCTAATTAGAGGGAATCCAGGATAAAAAGTTATTATCTTCAACAGTCAAGGTAGAAGGAATAGCTTGCAAGAGGATGTTTTGATTACTGATATCCAGGTTATCCACTTCTCCCAACAGGGTGTCAAAATACTCCATAGCTTCCTTTCTGATATCATTATCCTTTGTTAAGATCCCTTTATTATAGGATAATCTGGATATCATGTTAGCTGCCTTATGCTTGAGAGCAATTAAGTGAAAAAATCGGGTATTTTTATCACCTTCCTTCAAGAACAAGGCTCTAGATCTTTGTCTCTAGAACGTCACCTCTTTAGAAATAATGGTATGGTATTTAGATAAAAGAACATTTTCTGCTACCTTAAGTTCTTCAAACGGCCCAAACTCTTGGATTCTATCCTAAACATCTTTAATTTCAATTTGAATTTGAATTTTGCTCTTGAAAATATCCCCAAAAATCTCTTTGTTCCAGATTTTGATTTTAGCCTTTAAAATATTGAGCTTTTTAGCTATTCTAAAGAGAGTCGTACCCTCGACCTCAGAATTCCACTAATCAGTGATACATGCTTCTAAAGAGGGGTGGGATAACCACACTTTTTCAAATCTGAAAGGGAAGTTTCTCTTAGCCAAAAAAGAGTTTACAGTAAAAGAGATAGGATAATGGTTTGACCCAATTTTGATAATAGAAGCAAGGGAACAGCTATACTTGGTTAACCACTCAGGAGAAATTAAAGTTCTATCTAACTTTACTTGGATCAGGTCAGCTCCAGTTCTTCTATTAGTCTAGGTGTAGTTAATGCCCTGAAGATCCACATCCATAAGAGCTTGATCATTGATAAACTCCATAAGGTCTTGTTTCCCATCAAGCTGCAAGGGGAGACCTCCCATCTTCTCATCCTCTTTTAGCGGAGTATTGAAATCTCTCATTATAATCCAGCTTTGATCAACAAACTTAAGTCTATCATCGGTAAGACTTTTCCCATATTTAACTCTCCCAGTTTTGGTATTAGGAGCATAGACATTAGTTAACACCCAAACAAAGTTATCCTTAATATGCTCAAGTTGCATTGAGTTCCTATTAAAAGAAGAAATAATTTCCTTACCTTTGATTGTTTTTTGGTTCCAAAAAATCACAGTTCCTCCAGAAGCTCCCTCCGAGCTAGATCCCATGACACCATTATTCTTAAAAATTCTAATCTTTTCCACTTTTTCCTTAGACATCTTGGTTTCCTAAACAAGGACCACATCCAGTTTATGATCTCTTATGATGTTTCGTAACACATCTTGCTTATGAGGGGCATTCAACCCTCTGATATTCAAGGATATTATCTTCATACTTTAACCGGAGATAGGGCTGACTCGATGGAACACTATGTTCCATCAGCACGGTTCTTCCAACTTTCATATTCCCTTTGATGTTTTAGAGATGGCTTTCCTTGCTTTTTGATCTGGCTTCCAACCTCTACCTTTTTCTTATTCCTGCTTCTGGTTGAGATCCCTCCATTGAGTTCCTCCTTATTCATTTTTCCTTCTTTCGAACTGAGAATCTAGAGATTCCCTTCCAGGATATCCATAACCATACTATGTGATGGGGTTTTACATAGAGGAGGCTTTGGGCTTCCATTAGTTAAAAGAAATAAGGGCTCAATATCAAAAGGGTTAAACTCTTGAGCTTCATTAAAGTTTTCCTCGACTGATTTGGAGAAAGAAGAAACATCTATAGCTTCATTGGGACTTGCCTCTTCCTTCTCCTGACTGACGGATCCAACCTCCAGGTCCTCTTGGTTATTTTTGTTGTTCAACTCAGTACCTTTCTCCCCTTCTTTAGAACTCTTTGTTTGGTTATTAGAGCAGACACAATCTTGTTTTTCATTATTACTGTTCTCAACCTTCTTGACTTCATTTACTAGTTCTGTCACATCCTTATTTTGAACACACTCAGCTAATGAGTCTCCTTTTTTGTCACTTGTTTGCCAGATCTTTTTATACTTGACATTGCTATCAGTCTTTCTTTCCTTACTCTTCTTAAGCAGACATGATTTTGCCCAATGCCCCAATTTCTTGCAATGGAAACAGGCAAATGGAAGTGATTCATATTCAATAGCTTGGGTTCATTTTCCTAGTTTAGAAATGATATCTATGGATTGGGGCATATCAGTCATTTGATTAACATTAATACATATGTGAGCAAAGACCAGCCTTGATTTAGCTGCCGTCATCAGATCAATCGAAAGAAGTTCTCCAAAAGAGTTCACAATTGAAAAGTTATTATAGGAGTGATTATATAATATAATCTCAAAACAAGGAATCAAAATCCCTATAAACCCTCCTTCACAAGCTAGTACAAAAGGTCTTGGACATCCTCAACATTCATCTATAGATGATAAACTTTGTCATCCACCTTAATGTGCTTCTTCCTAAAATAATACTTTATGCATATATTTTCAAGCTAAATATCATCATACAAATGAATGTCCTAATTTTAAAATTGAAACACAATGACTCATTGATAATGGAACTCTAAAAATAATAGAAAACAATCCTTCTCCCTCTAGCACATCTTGTCCTACATCTTAAGAGACAAGACTTGCAAGCCCCTATTGACAATCAAGACAAGTTAGCTACACGAATCTTTTGAAGATTAAGGTATGATAAGAATATTGTTTTTCCTTTCATAAGATGTAACAATTAGAATAAAGAAGTTGATTAATATTGTCTTTTTTATCATTGTTATTCTCATTCTCTTAGAGATTGTACACCTTTTAAATAATTTGTTCAAAACCAATATGATTGAGCTCGCATAGCTCTTACAACTAATCTTGCAATTTTTCTTGGTGAAGAGGTAGTACCTTAATACTCCATTCACCTTATTATGTTGCTCCTCACCCTATGACACTACTAGTTTAACCATTTTGGGGGATCTTTGTCGTGAGTGGTGATACATATTAATTTTCAAAACATACTTGGATAGCAGCATAATTAATCTGTGTCTCCTCACTTAGGGGGCAAGTACAGTATATTTCATCCTATTTCCTTTTGAACATTACCTATCCTTTTGATTTGTATTTTTCATATCTTGATATATTTTCTTGCAATGGATATTCCTTCATGTGAGTATTGTTGTCCTATTGTCATTGATGTGATTTGGTCTGCCATGTATGTTTTTGGTTTGGTCAGGCAGTTTTCTTTGTTATATGCTATTTCTTTATCATGCAATGTTTGTATGCTTATTTCATGCAGTTTTGAGGTTCGGTGTCTACCTTACCGGAAGGTACTTTGGGTCTGGTCCCATCCAAATGTGATGAAAGTATGATTTACAAGGCATTTTTGGATCCAGTCCTATTAGGATATATTGGAGGCATGTTTTGCAAAGTAATTTTGGATCAAGATTGAAGTTGACATCTTAAGAAGATATTTTTGTTGTTGTGTGTGGATATTTTGATCTGGCCACTTTTCAGTTGAGCCGATTGGTCAGAATATTTGGTGTGGATATATATAGCCATTAGTTTTTCAAGATAGAGACATGGTTGTTGAAAAACAACTATTGTGTACATGGGTAAAAGTACAAAGCTGTGTTAGACTTTTATAAAGGAAATGGTCGATGTTGATTCAACTTTTTAAATGAAATCATTAGAAAGTGAAATATATGTTTTAAATTTTGAAATGGTGTAAACTAATTAAATTTATATTCTTTTGTCTATTTTATGTTTGTAATTTTAACAAAAATTTAAAAAATTATTCGAATGTAGCTTCTTATAAAGTACACACTATAATTTACTTGCTGATAAAATGCTGAAAATTTGAAATTACACAAGCTGCCACACTTTATTTGTAATACCCCTCCCTTGATCAAACTCTTTTAATACTAGTTTGACCATGGTTGACTTTTTCAGTTGTTTATGTGGATGGATGATACTTTATGTTGTGATACTTCTTATCATGATACTATGCTATGGTGTTTGATTTAGTATATGTTGTTTGTGCATTGTACCTTCATGGATGATTAGATGTAAATTCTTTTTATGCATTATATCTTTATGGATGATTAGATGTTAATTTTACGCATGTGTACACACCCATGGACTGACATATTTACTTTACATATGAGATGTATCATGTATCTGTCTTTAGGTATGTTGTTGGTTCTGTATGAGGCACGAGGGGATGATATTCTATCACTCACTTTGGAGAGACACAAAATGTCATGATTCCCCTTCACTGGTGTGCCTATTGTGATTGGATATATGTATGTATGTATTTTTCGATGATACAAGATTGTAGGTACAAGGCATCAACTCCACCTAACTTCATAGGTTTGAGCATGCCTATATTATCTCGATGGAAGTGGAGGAGATAGTCACAAGGCCTACTAGTGTCATCCCTAGCCTTGTTCGATTTCAGAGCATTGTCAGTTGTCTTAAATTGTCAATCCTATCGGAACACCACTTAGGCAACTTTCTGATGCTTGGTATGTGGGTTATGTTTTTTCTATTGGTTAGTGTGGTTAAATATTTTAATATGTGGGTTGTTTTATTTATTTAAATTGTTATTAAGTGTTGGTTGTAATTTAATTAATTATTATTACTTGTGAGTACTTAATAATTAATGTTTATGTTTTCAATATATAAAGATATTAAAGTATCAAATTAACACTTTACCTTTTTATTAATAAATTAATAATATGGTTGTAAATAAATTAATTAATAAAAGTGCTTTGTTTAATAAATTAAATAAAGCTTGATTTATTGGTTATTGTCTCATGTTTTATGTGGTGATAAATTAATCTATTTAAGAATTAAATAAATAGCTTTATTGTATTTTTATGGAATGTTATTTTAATGTTGAATAAATTTAATTATATATTAAATTTATTTATTTATAAATTAAATTAGAATTTTTACATTTTAAATTGAATTTTTCAAAAAGGTAAGATTTTTTTTTTAGAACTTTTGTGTGTGGGAGTGTTTGGAGGAAGTTTCCTTTCCCGAAAAGAATTTTTGGAAGAAATCCTTTATATTCTAGAAAATTTCCAGAATATGGGGGGTTCTTCATTTTTGTTGTTGGATTTCTTTTGGGGAAAAGATTTTTCTTGCAAAGGTTTTGGAAGCTCTTTGCTGGGAAGTTTGATTTTTGGTTTGTTGTACTCATTTTTGTTTCCAAAAATGAAGGACCACTACATGATTTTTTTGTGAAAAAAATGAAAATTTTTACTCTATGGCATGCTTCCCGAGGCAGAATTTTGACTAATCCTTAGACTGGCTTAATCCTCAGTCCATCCTCGAACTGCATTTTGAATTTCGTCAAATTTTGGGTTCATTTGCTATGTCTTTCCTTCAATTTCGGGTTAAAAAATCCCGACTATAGGTGGAGAATTTTCTTCAAACTGCAAGTTTTAATGATATTCATTGTTTTGGTTGTTGTAGGGGAATTTTTAGCTTATTACATGTGCACTTTTATTAAAAGATGTTACTTGCAATTTGTTTTAAATTTCCCTTTCTTGATTTTGTTATTTTTAATTGTTTTTTGGTCTTGTTTAGTTAAAATAGGGATTTTTTGGCTCAATTACAAGTAAACTTGTAGTTTGGTCTAAAAACCCCTACTTTAATGGTTTTTACATGTAATAGGGATTTTAAATCCCCATTACATATGTGCAAGAATTTATAACTTGTTGTAGGGATTTTATTTCCCTTTTACAAGTAATTAAAACTTGCATTTCTCTCAAAAAAACCCGATTTTATGCATAAAGTGCATTTTTGACAATTTTAAACTTGTCATTTGTCCCAAAAAACACGATTTTGGCTTAGTAAGTGAAAAAATTAATTTTAAACTTGTTACTTGTCAAAAAAATCTCGATTTTGGCTTAGTAAGTGAAAAAGTGAAAATAAAACTTGTATTTGTCATCTAAAAACCCGATTTTCAAATGCAAGGGTAAAATCGAACTTGTTCTTCTCTCCAAAAAACCCGATTTTTAGTTGGAAGCAAATTTGTTGAAGTTTTGAATCGATTTTTGTGGAGATATTCAAGGAAGGAGAGGCGTTTTGGTTTCTACCCTATTCTTATGCATTTGAAACCACTTGTCACGCCATTTGGGGGTTGTATTGATTGGTTTTTCGCACTAAATAAGCAATCACATTTTTCTTTAATGCCACTTTTTGGTTGATCAAAACCTCCAACAAGCTTCAATCTCCTAAATCGATTTGACCTCTCTCACCTAGGCGTGGAGTTTGGGAGGAGTTTCGAGCTATTTAATGATGCCATTTAAGACGCATTTGGTGGTCATGTTTTTCTCCATGTGATTCCTTTGGCTGCGTTTTGTAAGGACTTGACACCATTTCTTCTTCTCCTCCTTAGGCGTTTTTCTATAACTCTCTTGGGTGTGCTCCCTCATTGGCATTTTGGCCCTCCAAATTTGGGATTGCTACCACATTTTTTAGTTTGGGGCATTTTTGCAAAAACGTGATAAGGGTTTGGCATTGCGGATTGCTTCTATTTATTGGTTTTTCTTCTTCTTTCCAAAAAATTGGTTGCATTTTTGGAGAAGCATTTGCATTTTCAAGAAAGGTATGTTCTCTTTCCTTTCTTTCCTTCATTTTGTTATTTTCTTGCTCTCTTAGTTTTCTTTCTTAGTTGCATTTTTTGAATGTGTTGTTCTTCCCCAAAAAATCAGCTTTTGTGAGAGAAATCTTCCCTTGATATGCAATTTTTGAATTGCATTGTTCTTCCCAAAAACTCCCTCTTTACTTGTATCAGGATTTTTTATCCCGATTACAAGCTCGCTGGAGATTCTTGTTCTTCCCCTATGGTTAAGGAATTTAACCATTTTTGGTTAAAATTCCAAGTTGAAAAAGGTGAAATACCCCTCCCTTTCAAATTCGGGTTTTAAAAACCGGATTACATCTTGAAGAGTTCTTCCCATTTTCATGAAAATGACATTCTCAGATTTTCCCATTTCTATCCATTAATTTTTCCCATATCCGTACTTTCCATTTCTGTCCTTTTCTGCAAGTCAAATTCTCATTTTTCGTCCATTTCTCCATTTGCAAACTTACAAGTGTACTTGTATTCGAGTTTTGAAACCCCAATTGCATGTATGTTCTTTACAACTTGTATACTTATGAAAATTCCCCCAAGATCCGAAATTGGTCAAAGTAAAAATTTTCCCATATATTTCCCCTCTTCCTCTCACAAAATCGTGAAATTCAAGAAATGAAGTTTTTCCCATTTGGAGAAGGAAGAGTGATATTTGCAGCTGACTATGATGTTGCCTTAACTCTTTTAAGTCTTCATCACAACATTCCAGGTTCACAATCAATGTCAGATTTGTCGGCATCTCCAACTCCAGAGAAGATGAAATACAAATATGACAAATATCATAATGAGGTTGCACCTTCCCAGGTTTCTTCTCCTTTCGATCGCATCAGAGACACGGAAATAGGGCACGTTGATATGTCAGAATTCATTAAAAGGGTAGAAGATCCACAAGATAATAACTTGCAATGGCTATTGGATAGCCATATTCACCATGCATCATTTTTCTCGGTGGCTACCCTAGAACCTAAGTTCGTTCTTGCCTGCGCCCATCATTTTGACAAAGAGTTAAGAATCATCAAAAATGATGATGGCGAAGCTATAATCCATCTTGATGCAGATATGATCGAGAAGGTCTTCAGAATACCTCCTGCACGTGTTTATATGGAAATCTCCAAAGAAAGTGTAGCGGAGTATTATGTGAAGAGGGAAAAAGATTGCAAGCGACACATCAATAGGTGGATCCAAGAGCCACAAGCCTCCTTCTCAAGGTGGGAAAAGTTGCACCGCTGCGATTTCAAATGGGAGATAGGAGACACCATCACTCTTCTTAGCAGGATGATGGGCCTTGAGCATTCCAATGTCTTTAAGCCATGGATGTACCATTTTATCAAGTTCATACGGCAGTCTCATCACATTTCATGGGGAGAAGTCATCAGCGATGCCTTGTGCGAACAACTTGCAGCAATTCCTACCACCATGACCTTGTTGGCATATTTTTGATGTTTATGTTGTGTTTGTCATTGATGGACACACACTTGCATTAAGATCCCCTTTATATGTATGAGCTAGAGCTCAACCGGTATCTGTTCCAACTGGTATGTTGTATTCTAGTCTTTAGACTATTGGTGATTTTGCAGAATGTGTTTCTTGGTCTGAAGCGGCATGTCGACCCTAAGCGGTTTGTAGATCTCAAGCGGTATAAGGGAGCAAAGCGGCATAACACATTCTTACCAGTCTTCACTTTTGTCAAATCAGCAACCGGTATTTTGTATGAATCGGTAATACTCTGTGATGAGTTACCAACTGGCATTTTGTGATGAGTTACCAATCCACCGATTGTTTGACGGTGCCGACACACTGACGGTTCTTTTTTTGTCTTGTTACTAAGTATGTCTAGATTCATTGAGCCTAGGAAATTGTAATGTAATCCTATTGGACTGACATGAAATCAGATTCCTTTAAAAGGACATCATGTCTAGGGTTTTAGGTCGTTGTGGAAAAGGGTTTAAGGTGGTTGATGAGTTGTTGTAAGAGCGATCTTATCTGAGAAGATCAATTTGTAACTAAGTGAGAGATAGAGAAGACTGAAGTAATGCTGGAATGCATTAGCAGTGAGCTATACTGGATCTAACCAAGCAGTTTGTGCTATTAGATAGATCAAACATTTGTTGATTACTCGCATATTTTACAAGTTTGTAGCCCTTAACCGAGTAGGCCCAAAAGCCTTTTGTAAAATCCTCTAACAAGGTGATTCACCTCTATGAATCTAAAATCCTCTAGCAAGGTAGTCTTTAATCAGACTTATCTCCTAACAGAGATTGAGATTCCTAATAGGATCCATTCTCGTGAAGAACATTGTAAGACCTTAACCGGTCTGACCTTAACCAGTCTAGTTTCTATTCTGCAGATAGTGACTTGTGAGTTCCATCTCACCGTGGTTTTTCCCAGTTGGGTTTCCACATCAAATATCTTGTGTTATGGTTGTATTTCTTTTGTGGGTGAATGTTTTATTTGCATTTTAGTTTGCATGTGTGTTAACTGGTCTGTTTGTTAAACTGCTTTACTGATTTATCTTCAGACTGTTTAAGTGTTTTAGTGCATTGATTTTTGCCATACTAATTCACCCCCCCTCTTAGTATTCATCAATTGGTATCAGAGCCTACCTTTCTATAAGTTTAACCACTTGGAAAGAGATATGGGGGAATACACCTTGAGGGAACTTACTCAATGGCTCACTTATTCTGAGCAAGCCCATGATGATCTTATGGTCAAATACAAGGCATCTCAAGCAAAAAGGAGAGAACATGTAGAGAAGCTGATGGAGCTATCTGAAAATAGTTCTGCAGATGAAGCAAATATGGAAGCCATGATTGCAGAAGTAAATAAGCTGAATGATTCAAACTCCAATCTGAGAAAGAAGTTGGAAGGACTGACTATCCGGTTTAGTCAAGAACT
Organism: Cryptomeria japonica; assembly: GCF_030272615.1. Classification (NCBI taxonomy): domain Eukaryota; kingdom Viridiplantae; phylum Streptophyta; class Pinopsida; order Cupressales; family Cupressaceae; genus Cryptomeria; species Cryptomeria japonica. Next base: position 253,521,780 of record NC_081413.1, read on the forward strand.
TGAGAATAGGAGGAAAGCCGAAGATCTGGTGAAGGACAGAGATCATGAGATCTCCAAGTTGAAACAAGATATTAGTGCACTGACTGCTCGCCTTCATGAGAGCAGAATGGAAAAAGAAGGAGTACAAGATGAACTGAACATAGCCATCTTTGAAAATGCAAGCCTAATGGAGACAAATACTGCTATTTCCAAAGAACTCTCTGAGTCAAAGGAAATACTTGCTAAGTTCAAAGTATTGTCAAGCTAGAGCAAAAGCTTGAGTCATCTAGACCAGTAAAGAATACCAATGGACTTGGTTTCTTTGGACATGAGGAAGGAGAATCCTCAAGAACAAATGCTGAAGCATCAAAGAAGCAACTGGCATTCAAAGGAAAATGTAAGAAAAAATTCAAACCCGTTTTCTTTAACTGTCTTAAAGGACACACTGCAAATGTATGTAGGAGCAAAGCCTACAATAATTTTCCTTACTTTATTAACAATGTACCTAGATCCAATAAGTTCAACGGTCATTGTTATGCATGCAACAAGTTTGGGCATAGAGCATCTGAATGCAGGTCTGTCATGAACAACACCGGAAGATATCCTCAGAGGACCAAAGGAGCTGGTCCGGAATCTTTTGTGAGCCAGAACCCTAACCGGTTTAATGCTTACAATTATCAGTCAGGTAACAATGGTTATCAACCGGCAACCAGATGGAGAGAAAACTATTGGATTTGTCATGGACATGGTCACACTACTGCTACATGCAGAAGAAAGAATGGAAACATGATCAATGGACCTTGGAGAGCACTTGGATTGGTTTGCTATCACTGCAACAAATAGGGTCACATTGCAAGATTCTGCAGAAGCAAAAAGAGTATATCTGATGATATACTGGTCACTCAAGAAGGAGAAATTGATGTTGAAATAGTTCAAGTAGACATGAACAAAACCTGGAGGAAGAAACCAACAATGTTGGAAGAGGAACCAATTTTTGCACCTAGTGTGGAAATATCAGAACCGGCAAACTAAGCTCCAAAAAGGCTTAGGGGGAGCAAACAGCAAAATATTTTGAACTCTTGGTTACACCAGTAAAGGACCTTAACAGATATGAGATACTTGTCTGTTACCCCTATATTTTTGCTCGTTCCTAAAGTCTCATGATCAGCTAAAAATCAGATATTGTTAATATTTTAATGCTGAAGTTTTTGTGGCCAAACTCCATGTCAGCTGAGAGATTTTAATTGTTTTATTTTTTAGCTTACCCATATACCCAAACAATTAAATCTCAAGTCTTTTGTCTCTTATGCAAAAATAATTTCTGGGTTATGCTCTGCTCAACTTATTTATTCTACTATTGAAATTTTATAAAAAATAGAGCCCTCAGTAAAAAGTTATGCATGTTTTTCTATGGCAGCCCAAAGGAACAATTGTCATTGAACTTGAACCTTGAATCTTATTAGGTTCAAAAGGTTCAAGGTTCAACGTGCAGCCAAATATGAAAACAAAGTGATAAAGCAAATATAATATGAGTGCAGTTTGTGTTTTTGAACCTTCTGATTGAACCCCGCAGGTTCAAGGTTCAAGCGGTTCAAAAAGTTCAAAAGGTTCAAAAACTTCAAAGTTCAAATTTCAGGTTCATTTTAATTTTTGGTCTTTGAACTTGAACTTTGAACCTTCTTTGGTTCAAGTGCGCAGGTTCAAGCCCGCAGGTTCAAGCGCCCAGGTTCAAGGTTCAAGGTTCGATTTCAAAAGTTCAAATTCAGAATTCAAAGATTCATCAAATGCAAGTTCAAAGTGTGTGAGCTCCAGATTTCAAAAAAGTTCAAAAATCCAATAACATTGGCATGGCTAATGTTTGTAATTTTCAAAGTAATTTGGAACCACGGATTTTCTGAGATGGAAAAAATGAGGCTCGGTTCGGGGGGTATAACTTTCAATTGAACCGTTGGATCGTATTGAAATTGTAATATAATTTGGAAAACGTAGTTTTCTAACTCCTCACCAGAGCGATCAGAAAAATAATTTCTCTGTCAAAAGTTATTTATTTCTAAGTACAAGTCTATAAAAATTTTGGAATAAAAGACTTGAAGATTTAAAACAAAAAAAAAGTTATCAGGAAGAGGATAAAAGATAAAAGAAAAGATTGATTAATTATATTTTCAAGAATCAGTTATTGATAAACTGAAAGTCTCTTTAAAGAAAAACAGAGACTATATATATGGGAAAAAAAAAAAGGGTTCCGAAAAAGTCTCTACAGGAGCACGCCATCATCTCTTCTAGGGTCATGTACTTGGAATTTGAAGAACTCCTAGAAAACAAGACCCTTGTTCTTAAATCCCTCATTGAGGAGATCGGTGATGCAAGGAGATTCCGGGGTGAAGTTTTCCAAGATATTGTCTCACATTGTGAAAGGGCCTCTCGCAACATAGTAATTTAGAATGGAGAGTTGATTCCAAAAGAAGAAGTTCTTGGTGATTTACAGATGAGGATTCATAATGAATGGAGGAGCAAACAATTCTCGGCCACTTCAATTCAAGCATTGATGAAACACCAAGCCTTTCTGCATGATATCCAGTCTATCTTGGATAAAAACAATTATGTGTTCCTCCATTGTCACGACACTATTGTCAAGACTATGGTTGTTGCCAACAACACCCATGAACCGAATCTCGAGGAACTACAAACGAGCATCCAAAAATTTCAAGGATTTGTGTCTTCACAAAATGCAAATTAAGTATTTTTCAGCACTTAGTTGAATTTTCCCTCTTTTGTAATCTTTAGTTGTAATTTAGTTTTGACAAGTTACATGTAAAAGTATTTTTTATAAAAAGCAAGTTACACATTACTTGCACTTTTGTAATTACATTGTAAGGCAACTACAAGTTGTGTCTTATTAGGACTCTAGTTGGAATAAGTCTTAGTTTATGAAGTCTTAGTTAGTTATTGAATGAGTCTTGGTGGTTGAGAGAATCTCTCAAGTTAGTGAGGATCCTCCCACCTTTTTCTCAAGGCTCCTCTTCTATAAATATTTGAGGGGTCTATTGTAATGGATATCTTTTGGAAAGCAAGCAAAAACTCTGCCAAATTTACAGCAAGAAGTCTTTGAGCTTATGTATGTGAATTGAAAGTTTTGAAGAATAATAAAGAAGGATTACTCAAGTTTTGAGTCTTTGAGCTACATGTTTGAGTTTGAATCTTTTTATTTCTTCTATGCAAAGTGTTTCTAAAGGAGCTTAGTCCAATCTGATTTGAAGTCTTTGAGCTGCAAGTAGAGAAGATTAATTAAAATAGGAAAATCTCTAGAAGGAGCAGCAAGTCTTTGAGCTTGCATCTATTCTTGAGGAAAAATTATTGTTTGATAAGAAATAGTAGCAAGTCTTTGAGCTTGCATTAGTTCTTGTCTTTGTGTTGAAAGAATAGATTATTCTAGTCTTTGAGCTATTGTCTTTTATTCATTGTAAAATTTAATATAGCAAAGGGTAGATAGGACTTCACATAATCAAGTCTTTGAGCTTGATATTGTTGTCTCATCTCGAAGGATGTGATAGAAGTCATTGCACTTTCGGGAAACTTCATTTCCTTTCTCTCATTTCACTCGAAAGTGGTTACTGTTGTTCATATTCAATCGCTATCTTTTTCTATGAAGAGAAAAGGATATTGTCTTCCTTGAAAAAAGAAGAAAGATGGTTGTCCCATCCTAATTTATTTTCAAAGTTGTAGTTAGATAGGGGGAGCCTTCCCTTAATTAGGAGAGTTTTTACTTGTGTGCTGTGGTTGAAACCACAATTTTGTATATTTCCCCAAGTGTACAAAATTTTCAAACAACATGGTTGTTGTGTGTGTTGTCAGACTGGATTTTGGGGACCTTCTTCAAATTTACACCAGGATTGTGTTTCAAGGTTGGACTTAAAATCCTATGTGAAAATCCTTGTGTTGATAAATTGTTTTGAAAGAATCTCCGTGTTGATAAATTATTTTGAAATAATCTCTGTGTTGATAAATTGTTTTGAAAGAATATATGTTTTGATAAATTGTTTTGAAAAAATCTGAAGTTTTGATTTCTAAAAGAATTATGTTTAGAGTAATTGGTTTATAGGGTTTTTTTTCTGTTAATGCAAAAAAATTAAATTTCTTTGGGATTTTTGTAAATTTTTAAGTGATTTCCATATTTTCATTCAAGGGGAAAAATTGGGTTTTTGTTGAACTCTGAAGATCGTCAATTGTTCGAGGTTGTTGTAATTAAATTTTCTATTTGTATCAATTAAAATTCCAGCTTCTATTTTATATAGTAAATGCCTTAAAATACTTTGTTATTGCAAATGTAGGGTCTAGGAAAGTTTATGTTTAAATACGAAATTGAGATTTAAATTTTATTGGTTTATTCACATTATGTTGGGGTTTCAAATCTTTTTTTTTATGTGTTAAAATCTAATTGTGCATAGCTATTATGTTTTATTTTATCAAAGGTATTGTTATTTATTTACAGTTTGTTTTATTTTTTAGTGGTGTGGGCTCGACCCACAACTTGGGGGCACCCACGGCTATGGGGATCTCCGCCCACAACATGGGGAATACCCATGGTTGTGGGGGTTCCTGCACCTGTGGGGAGCTCTGCCCACATTTGTGGGGTTCCAACAGTTGTGGGGAGTTTTCCCCCACACACCCCTTTCCTTTTCCATGTGTTGCGTTGTATAATGTGGCAAACCATTAATTTATAGAGTATATGTACATATATATATATATGTACATACATATATATGTATATATGTACATATACATATATACATATATATGTATATGTACATATATATGTATACATATGTATATATACATATATATACATATGTACATATACAGTTGTTTATATGAATTTTAATCTTTAAAGCATTGATGTTTACGTGATTTACAAATAAATGTATATTGGTTTAAATTTCTATTTGGGAAAGCTTATTTTGTTATGTTTTAAAGGGAAATGTGGTGTTTTGGTTGAATTGAGTTAGTAATGAGTCTTGGCTTTAGATTTTAACTTGTTAAGTGTTTGGCCTTGATTTTTACTTGTTATTTCCCTCATGTGGTCTCATGATTTGAGTTGACTGTGGTGTTAACTATAATACCTCCAATTGGTTCACACTTTTGTAGAGGTTGTATGTAACCAATTTTTTAGCAGTTGTGCTTGAACTCCTTGAGATGTTATTTTGACCTTTGTTTTCTTGCTTGGATTTCTTTGGAGGTTGTGTAGTGTCATAAGGGAGAGTGGAATTTAAGTGGGGGTTGGGGCCCAAAGTGGCTGCCAGGATAACCCATCAGAAGTTGGTTCAATAAGTGATAACCTAATAATGTATTAGGGGGTTGGGTAGTTTATAACATTAATCAAGATTAATTGTGCCCCGCTGATGGTTGAGTGCTTGTACAATCTCAGGATGTAGTGGGAAGGCTTGGAATGGCATGATCAACTACCTTATCTACATGAAAGGTAGGTTGACATTGCATGAGACTTGAATGGGGGTCAAGGGTTTGGGAGAGGTTGCCAGGATAATCCAGTATGGGGGTCGAGGCATATGGAGGCCTACCAGGATAACCCATTTCAAGCTATGTGATGACACTCTTCCCTTATGTTCACTAGTGTGTAGTCTCCTATTGGTAACACCTAGAGCATTCTTGTGGGATTCATTTCTGTATGTTTATATCTTATGTGGATTCCCAGTGAATTATTTTAGGCCATGTACTGCATTCTTTGTGGTTTTCATGAGGGCCTTATGTTTATCTCCTAGCACGAAGGGGTGGTTTCTTTTGGGCCACATGGTTGGGTGGTTGTTCCTTTTTTCATCGAGTATTTTGTTCCAGGCTTGCAAGGATTGGCTTCATGCTTTCTCTAGCTTTCTCTCTTGGTTTTGGTCAGCTTTGTGTACCAATGGTGACTTTATGTATCTTTCTTTGGATCTTTTATGTAGCTTCATTGAATCTAATGTGGATCATATATAATCTATGTAATTGAATGCCTTCATGGTGAGAATGTAAACATGATGTATTTATAATATACTTGTAATATTTATATAATGAGAATTAGATAGTAGAAGTTTATAAATGGAAACATTGATTTTATGCAAGTAAATATGTTTATAATGAATGTAACTTTAGAAACGTCTATGTTACAAATGTTAAAGTATCTTTCAATCATTTCCTTACATGGATTACTTTAATTTATTAATTTGTTTAAGGTCATGAATGTAATAATTCTATCTCTAGTTATATTAAATTTCCTTAAGTAATGATTGGTTAGATTAGGTAATCCACATTGGGAAACCCTTTAGGAGCTATGGTTAATTCTTTTGCTTGTGCAGTAAAAGTGTAAACTTTCCTTTAAATGCAATTGTATGTTCTTTTTATGTTTTAAAAAAAAATAATTTCCACTTTTTTTGAGTGTGTTAGTTAAATCCTTTAGGGTTTCTTGGTGGGGCATTACATTATTTAGTAAATTTTACCTTTTTTTCCTCAATTATTTTATGTATATTGATAGCTTGAAACTTTAGTGCATGGATATATATTTTTACTATTCTTTATAAATATATATTTTTCAATAAATTTAAAAATTTGTGTGTGCTGAAATATAACTCTTTCCAATTCACACAAATTTTTTTCTTAATTATTTATACAAACTAGAAAACAATTATATCATCTTGACATAGATTCTTTTCTTTACTACATCATATTTTTTTCAAATTTTTTATATAAATTTTAGTATTTTTCCTTGACTAGATAATCAACCTTATATTTTTGTGCTGATGACTTGCTTTCAATTAACATAAAATAGAAAATACAAAAAATAATTAAAATATTAAAAGATATATATTTTGGAAAATTAATTTATAGATCTATAAAAGGGTATTTTTACATTTTCATGATCTAGATCTGTAAAGTCTGAACATACTTTCCATGCATCTGCATCTACAACTGGTAAGCAAGACTGGAAAGCTTTATATGCAAAAGAATTAGAAGATATGAAGAAACCTACTTTTCATGCATCTACATCTACAACCAGTAAACAAGACTAGAAGGATTTATATGCAAAAGAATTAGAAGATATGAAGAGAGAAGATGATGAGTTTGAGCAACTTGAAGCACTATTTGCTAGAAGAGTACCGAAAGGACCGATAGGAAGTAAGTATGAAGGAAAAGTACCTTTTAAATGTTTTGCATGCAATAAGATTGGTCATTTTGCATCTAGATGTCCTAAAAGAAATTCAAGATTTGAAGAAAGAAATAAAAGATCATTTAATCCTAACCCTGGATATCAGAACAAGTATAGATTCAAGAAAAATAGAGACAAATCATGCTACGTAGTGGATGAGGAAGGCATCACTGATTCAGATAATGAACCAGCAGAAGACTCTTCTAGTGGATCTGACAATGGGAAGGAATGGGTATTGTTGGCTATCAAGGAAGATGATCCAGCACTAGAAGAGAATGTACCTAAAGAGAAGGCACTTGCTGCTAAAATTGAGGACAAGGATGAATGGGTAATTGACAGTAGTTGTTCACATCATATGACTGGAGATAAATGGAAGTTTTTGTCTTTGCAAGAATTTGATGGTGGACTAGTTAGATTTGGAGATGAAAGGGCATGTATGATTAGAGGAAAAGAAACTATATCATTGGATGGTAAGAACAATACTGACAATGTTTATTATGTTGAAGGTTTGAAGCATAATATTTTGAGTGTAAGACAATTGGTAGATAAGGGATTTTAATTACAGTTCAAGGATCGAAATTGGAAAATCATTAATAGATATGGATTGAAGATTAAATGTTTGAGATCAGATCGTGGTGGAGAATTCACATCCAGTGAGTTTAATAAATTTTGTGACAAGCATGGTATAAGAAAACAATTTTCTGCTCCCCGGACTCCTCAACAGAATGGAGTTGTGGAAAGGAAAAACAAAACTATCTTGGATGATTCTAGAACAATGATGATGGAAGCTAATCTACCTTATATCTATTGGAGAGAAGTAGTGAGTACAATGGTTTATACATTCAATAGAGTACATATCAAAGGAGAAACCGGTAACACACCTTATGAATTATGGTGTGGCAATACACCTACAGTTAAGTATTTCAGAATTTTTGGTAGTAAATGTTATATAAGAAGAGATGATACAAGTGGAAAATTTGATCCTAGATGTGATGAAGGCATATTCCTTAGTTATTCTAATGAAAGAAAATCATATAGATGTTATAACAAGAGATTCCAAAGAATTGTGGAGAGTGCTAATGTCAAAGTAGATGAGCTAAACAAAAGTCAAATCGGAGTTTATGAGAAGGAACTGGTAGTGGAAATGATTATATCTGAACTAGTAGCACCTTTACCAGAACAGAGAGTTGAACCAATTACTCCAAAAACATCAGAGAATTATACAGTAACTGAAGAATGGGAAAGAGGAACAGAGAATCAAAAGACTCCTAGGTATTTGAGACTGAATCATTCTAAAGATCAAATCATTGGGGATAAGAGAAATGGAGTGATGAAAAGAAGAAGACCAACAACTAATGAGGTATGTTTAATTTCACAAGTTGAACCGGTATCAGTAATTGAGGCATGTGAAGATGAATTTTGGATAAAATCTATTAAAGAAGAATGAGATCAGATTGAGAAAAATAACACATGGACTTTGGTTCCCTGGCCTAAAAATAAAAATGTTATTGGAAGTAAATGGGTTTTAAGGAATAAATTGAATGAGGATGGTCAAGTTATAAGGAATAAGGCTAGATTGGTTTGGAAAGGATATTCTCAGAAGGAAGGAATTGATCATGGAGAGACTTTTGCACCGGTACCTAGGATTGAAGTTGTAATATTATTTCTTGCCTATGTTGCTTATAAAAACTACAAGGTTTATCAAATGGATATTAAATGTGCATTTTTGAATGGGGATCTTGATGAGGAAGTTTATATTGAGCAATCTGATGGTTTTTCACTATCAGATAATATTGATATGGTTTGCAGGTTAAGGAAATCTTTATATGGATTTAAACAAGCACCTAGAGCTTGGTATGCAAGGTTGGATAAATATCTTTTGAAGCTTGGCTTTGCTAAGAGAAGTGCTAGTAGTACTTTATAATAAAATCACTGATGATGATATACTAATTGTTGAAGTATTTGTTGATGACATTATTTTTGGAGGTGAAGATAAATTATGCATAGAATTTTATAAGAATATGGAGAAATAATTTGAGATGTCTATGATTGGTGAGATTAATTTTTTCTTAGGTTTGCAGATTACTCAGACTGAGAAAGGCATTTTTATCCATCAAACTAAATATTCTAAGGAATTGTTAAATAAATTTGGCATGGGAAATTCCAAACTGATAAGTACACCTATGGTTACAAGTAATAAATTGACAAGAAAAGATGTTTCTACACTGGTAAATCCTATAAGATACAAATCTATGATTGGAGCTCTGCTTTATTTGACTCAAACTAGGCCTTACATTATGAATGTTGTTTGTAATGTTTCAAGATTTTAGAGTGATCCTAGAGAAAATCATGAGATGGTGGTGAAAAATATTTTTAGATACTTGCAAGGTACATCAGAATATGGCTTACGGTATCCTATGGATGATAACTTTACTTTATGTGCATCTAAAGATGATGATTGGGATGGAGATGTTGACGACCGGAAAAGTACTTCTGGTGGAGCTTTCTTTCTTGGAAAGAAGTTGTTTTCATGGATCAGAAAGAAATAGTCATGTACTTCTTTATCTACTACTGAAGCTGAGTATGTTGTTGCTGCTACTAACTATACACAAGTTTTATAGATGAAACAAATTTTGAAGGATATAAAGGTGGATTGTGATTCACTAGTAGTTATTCACTGTGATAACTCTGTTGCTATTGATATATTAAACAATCTGGTATTTCATTCTAAGACAAAGCACATATCTAGCAAGTATAACCTTTTGAAGGAGAAGCTAGAAGCAAATGAAGTTATACTAGTTTATGTGAAGACTAAAGAACAGATTGAAGATATTTTCACTAAACCTTTATCAAAGGAATCATTTGAGTACCTGGGAGACAGATTGGGGGTTTCTTCCCCTTTGGAAGAGACTTGATTGATGTGGTTTGGCACCAGTCTAGCATGCATTATCAGAGATACTATTCATTCTGACACTGATGTGGGATTCTACTGCTCAGGGGGAGTAATCAGCTTTGAGATTCAGAGGCTTATGTTTTTGCTTTGATATTTTTGTCAGATTTCTAGCATTGATGTCAAAGGGGGAGAGATAGTGATGTGAAAAATAAAATGTCAAAGGGAGAGATATTATTCAAAGGGGGAGAGATATTGACATTCAGAGCTATATGCACATCATTATTGGTTGTCTTCCATAGGGGGAGACTTGTTTGGCATTTCTTGGTACTTAGATATTTTTAACATCTAGTGTTGCTATCAATGCCAAAGGGGGAGATTGTTGGCCATTTGGTGGAATTGATTGTGTTGCATTGATGTTGTGTCATTGATATCAACACTAGCTATTTGGATGCTTTGTCGGCACCCTTCTGGTCCTAGCAGGATGAGTGGTTTATGGCTAACTTGGATTTGGCATGATCCGATAGATTTGGTATAATCTGGTGATGGAATTAGCTTGTTCATGATACTTATACTCTTATTTGATCAGTTGGTTTTGGTCTAGTGATTGGATGTTATCTTGCTTGCTTAGAAGATTGGTTTCTAGTTCCGGTGAGAGTTTCACCAGCACAGCTTTTAGTGGAGATCTTTAATGAATTTCATAAGTGGTGTTGGTGCAGCTTCTGATTGAGTTTTAGGATGTTGTTGGTGATCATGTTCGAGACTTGGCCATTGGAGATCATTGCTAAAGCGTGTGGACCTATACAGTCTTGGTTGATCTAGGTTATGGATCGATATTAATGTAATGTGTGGATAGGACCTATTGATGTATTTCTAGGATGTCTTATATGTGGGATATTACTTTTTTGGTCAAGGCTGACATGGTTTGTAATTATGTAATTAGTGTATTGTTTGTTGACTGACCTGATTGTTTATGGTCAAGGGTTTGTATAAATAGATGTATGATCTTATTGTAGATCATCATGGTTAATGTAAGAGGTCATGGTCAAGGAATGTAATGTGCGAATAATGTAATATCATTCAGGCAGAGGAGTTGGTCAATCATTGGAGATCGAATTGGGTTTATGTAAGAGGATTTAATCCTCTGGTATTGAGCTTAACCAGAACTATACTCAGGCATAGGAGATGCTATCTTTTGCAATTCAACACTTCTCCGGATTGTAGTCTGGATTTATATGTAGTCATTGAGGCTCCTTTTGTGATGAGAAGTGTGCTCTAGGATGTTGGCCTTCCTACAAGTGTAGGCCCCTTCATTGTAATTCACATACTTACTGCAAAAGTATTATCTGACTGTGACTAGGCTTCCCACCATGGTTTTTCCCTTTATCGGTTTTTCCACATAAAAATTTTGGTGTTGTGTGGATGGTATTTATTCTGTGATTATTGTTTATACTTAACTGGAGTAACTTCTATTCTGGTATTAATGTTTTGGGTTCTAGTATTAAAGTTTAAATTTCTAATGTTTCTAGTAATGTGTGACAACTGATTCACCCCCCCCCCCCCTCTCAGTTGTCTTCTGGTTATGTTAACTGTTTAACAAACTCCACTAATGAATATATCTTAGTTAAGATTTGATCTCTCCCCCTTTGACTGATATTATGTTAAGTTCTATTTTTCACATATATCTCTCCCCCTTTGACATCAAATCCAGAAATCTAACATAAACATTAAAGAAATACCATAAATCCTCTGATCCTTACAATTGACTACTCCCCCTAAGTAGTAGCACCACCATATTAATCTGGAATAAATAATAGCTCTAAACATGCATACAAGACTGATGCCAATCAACATCACTCAGGTCTCTATCGGAGGGGCAGAAACCCCCAATCTGTCTCTGAAGTACTCAAATGATTCTTTAGGCAAAGTTTTAGTGAAGATGTCTACAATCTGCTCTTTAATGTTCACATAAACCAGTCTGACTTCATTTTCTTCCACCTTCTCCTTCAAAAACTTATACTTGATAGATATGTGCTTTGTCTTAGAATGAAATACCGGATTCTTTGATATATTAATAGAAATAGAGTTATCACAGTGAATAACTATCGATTCATTAAAATCCACCTTTATATCTTTCTGTTGGCATTTTTTATGACTGATGTTGTGATTGTCATTGATGGACACACACTTGACTTGAGATCACTTTTGTATGTATAAGCTAAAGCTCAACCAGTATTTGTTCCAATCGGTATGATGTATTATAGTATTTAGACTATCAGTGTTTTGTGGAAAGTGTTTACCGATCTGAAGTGGTATGAAGACCCCAAGCGGCTCGAGGATCCCAAGCGGTACGAAGGAAAGAAGCGGCACAACTCATATTTCCTAGTCTTCATTTTGTCAAACCGGCAACCGGTATTTTTCTTAAACCGGTATTTTGTATGAACCAGTAATACTCTGTGATGAGTTACCAATTGGCATTTTGTGATGAGTTACCATCCACTGACTATTTGGCGGTGCCAACATGTTAACGGTGCTTTTTGTGTCGTGTTACCAAATATGTCTAGATACATTGAACCTAGGAAATTGTAATGTAATCCTATTGGACTGACATGAAATTAGATTCCTTTATAAGGATATCATGTCTAGGGTTTTATGTTGTTGCTAGGGTTTAAGGTGGTTGATGAGTTTTTGTAAGGGCAAATAAAGAAGAGAATTTTAGGTCTGTATGAAGAGATAGAGAGTGAATGTGTTGAAGACTGAAGTAATCCTGGAATGCATTAGAAATGAGCTATCAAGGATCTAACCAAGAAATCTGTGCTATTTGCTAGATCACTCACTTGTTGATTACTCACATCTTCGACAAGTCTGAAGCCCTTAACCGGGCAGGCCCAAAATCCTTTTGCAAATCCTCTAACAAGGTGGTTCACATCTGTGGATATAAAATCCTCTAGCAAGGTAGTTTTTAACTGGACTTATCTCCTAACAGATATTGAGATTTCTAACAGGATCTGTTCCGGTAAAGAATATTATATGACCTTAACCAGTCTGACCTTAACCGGTTCGGTTCCTATTCTGCAGATAGTTACTTGTGAGTTCCATCTCACCGTGGTTTTTCCCATTTGGGTTTCCATGTCAAAATCTCCTGTGTTATGGTGTTTGTACTTTTGTGGGTGAATGCATTATTTGCTATTTGGTTTGCATGTGTGCTAATCGGTTTGTCTGCTAAACTGTTTTACCAGTTTACTGGTAGTCTAGTAAAGTGTTTAAGTACAATGATTTTTGGCATACTAATTCACCCCCCTCCTCTTAGTATTCATCACTTTGAACATTTTCTTCATCCATAGAACTTGTGTATAGATAGTAGCAACAACAACATACTCAACTTTAGCATTAGATAAAGAGGTGCATGACCGCTTCTTGCTGATCCATGAAACAAGTTTCTTTCCAAGAAAGAAAGCTCCACCAGATGTGCTCTTTCGGTAATCAACATCTCCAGTCCAATTTGCATCTGTATATGCACATAATGTAAAGTCATCATTTTTAGGATACCACAAGCCATACTCAGTTGTTCCCTGCAAATACTTGAAAATCCTTTTCACCGCACTCTCATGATTTTCTCTAAAATCACTCTGATATCTTGATACAATATAAATTCCATTCATTATATCTGGTCTAGTCTGAGTCAGATATAAAAAACCACCAATCATAGACTTTTACCTTATAGGATTTACCGGTGTAGATGCATCATTCTTTGTCAATTTCTCACTTGTAACCATTGCAGTACTAACCAGTTTAGAATTTCCCATCCCAAATTTCTTCAACATCTCTCTAGCATACTTAGTTTGACAAATGAAAATATCTTTGTCAGTTTGAGTAATCTGCAAACCTAAGAAAAATTTCATTTCCCCAATCATAGGCATCTCAAATTCATTCTTCATATTGTCAGAGAATTCCATACATAACTTATCTTCACCTCCAAAAATGATATCATCAACAAAGACCTCAATAATCAATATTTCATCATCAATGATATTATAATATAAATTACTGTCAGCATTACCTTTAGTGAAATCAAGCTTCAAAAGAAATTTATCTAGTCTTGCATACCAAGCTCTAGGGGCTTGTTCCAATCCATATAAATCTTTCTTTAACCTAAAAACATGTTTTTGTCATCTGAAAGTGAAAATCCATTAAATTGGTCAATATAAACTTCCTCTCCTAGATCTCAATTCATAAATGCACACTTAACATACATCTGATAAACCTTGTAGCTCTTATGTCCAACATAAGCAAGAAATAATCTCATAGCCTCAATCCTAGCTATCAGTGCAAAGGTTTCACCATAATCAATTCCTTCCTTCTGAGAATATCCTTTACAAACCAATCTAGATTTATTCCTCACAACTTGTCCATCTTCATTGAATTTAATCCTAAAAACACATTTAGTTCCAATAAGATTCTTATTTTTAGGTCAGGGAACTAAAGTCCATGTGTTATGCTTTTCTATCTGATCTAATTCTTCTTCCATAGCTTCATCCAGCTTTCATCTTTATAAGCTTCAATTACTGATGCCCATTCAACTTGAAAAATAAAACATACCTCATCAGCTGCCAACATTCTTCTTTTCACTAATCCTTTGTTTTTGTCTCCAATGATATGATCTTTTGAATGATTCAACCTTGCATACCTAGGAGTCTTCTGATTTTTTGTTCTTCTATCCTGATCTTCAGTTACTATTGAATTTTTTGATACTAGCAGAGTAACTGGTTCAACATTACGTTCCGGTGTAGGTTCTATCGGTTCAGTTATGATCATTTCCACTACCAATTCTCTCTCATAAGTTTTGATTTGACTTTTGCTCTGCTCATCCACTTTGACATTTGTTCTCTCCACAATTCTCTACAATCTTTTTTTATAACATCTATATGCTTTGCTTTCATTAGAATAACCAAGAAATATTCCTTCATCGCATCTAGGATCAAACTTTCCAATGGAATCATCTCTTTTGATATAACATTTACTACCAAAGATTTTGAAATACGTAACTATCGGTGTATGACCAAACCATAATTCATAAGGTGTCTTACCGGTATCTCTTTTGATATGAACTCTATCGAATATGTATACCACCATGCTTACAACTTCTCTCCAGTAGATATGAGGCAGATTAGCTTCCATCATCATAGTTCTAGCTGCATCCAAGATAGTCATGTTCTTCCTTTCCACAACTCCATTTTGTTGAGGTGTCTGGGATGCAGAAATTGTCTCCTTATCCAATACTTCTCGCGATAGCTTTTGAATTCACTAGATGTGAATTATCCACCCTAATCTAACCTTAAACATTTAATCTTCAATCCTATCTTTGTCTCAACTTTATCTTTAAAGATTTTAATCTTTTTAAATTCTTTAGACTTCTCCCTAAGAAAAGTAACCCACATTATTCTAGAATAGTCATCAATGATTAGCATGAAATATCTATCACCCTAAAAACTTTTTATTCTAGCAAGACCACACAAATCAGTGTGAATAAGATCAAGAACATCATTAGATTTGTCTTGTATACTCTTAAAATAAGTTTTGACTTTCTTTCCCATTTGACATTCCTACATACCAGATTATAGGGCTTTACAATCTTAGGTATATCTCTAACTACCTTAGTAGAACTGATCTTCACAATGCAATCAAAATTCACATTACATGACCTCTTATGTCATAGCCAACTCTCATCAATTTGTGAAATGAAACATGTCTTCTCACCGGAGTTCAAATGAAAGATATTACTTTTAGTCTGTGTACCGGTTGCAATCTTCAATACAGATGTGTTGATATTCTTGCATTTTCCATTCTTGAACTGTAACTCAAATCCCTTATCCACCAACTGTCCTACACTCATAAGATTAATCCTTAAACCTTCAATATAATAAAAATTATCAGTGTTATTCTTACCATCCAATGATATTGTTCCTTTTCCCTTGATCATGCATGCTTTGACATCTCCAAATCTAACCAGACCACCATCAAATTCTTGCATAGATAATAAATTTGTTTTATCTCCACTCATATGATGTGAACATCCACTAACAATTACCCATTCATGCTTGTCTTCAATTTAGCAGCAAGGGCCTTCTCTTCAGGTAGCGGATCATCTTTCTTGATAGCCAAAAATACCCATTCCTTTCCATTGCCAGATCCACTAGCTGAATCATGTGTCAGTTCATCATCAGAATCAGTCACACCTTCCTCATCCGCATAATAACATGATTTGTCTTTGTTCCTCATGTACTTATGCTTGTTTTGATAATCATGGTTAGGCCTAAAATATCTTCTATCTCTTTCTTCAAATCTTGAATTCCTTTCAGGACATTTAGATACAAAATGACCTATCCTATTACATGCAAAGCATTTAAAAGGTGAATTTCCATCCTACTTACTTCCTGTCGGTCCTTTAGTTACTCTTCTAGTAAATAAGGCTTCAAGTTGCTCAAACTCTTCATCTTATTTCTTCATATCCTCTAGTTCCTTCGCATATAAATATTTCCAATCACTCTTTCCGGTAGATGATGTAGATGCATGAAAAGAAGGTTCATATTTCATAGCTCTAGAAGGTCCAAATTCCTCAAGCGCAAAAGTAGATAACTTCCCAACCAAGGTATCCCTATTAACAGAGGTGTTTTCCATAGTTCTCAGCTCATTAATTGTAGTAGCCTTCATCTTATAAGCTAGTGGAAAATCTCTTAGTACTTTAGAAACTATTTCATCTTCACTCAAAGATCCACCACAACATTGAATTCCCAAAAAAATTTCATTAACTCTCTCCATAAAAGAAGCAATCCTTTCATCTTCTTCCATATTCAGGTTCTCATACCTTACCTGGTAACCATCAAGTTTAGCAATTTTAACAGTAGGGTCACCTTCATTCAAAGTCTTTAATTTTTCCCATATAGCCTTTACAGTTGATTTGTTAGTTAGTCCCATTATTTTCTGATCAGAAAGTGCACACAAAAGGGCTTCTCTAGATCTACAATCATTCTCAAGTTCCTTATCCAGACCTGTTAGGGGAGGATTACCAAATGACTGATTAAATGATGTAACACCATTCTCAGTGATCTCCCAAATCTCCTTCCCAAGACATCTCAGATGAGTCTCCATCTAAATCTTCCATTACCTGTAATTTGTTCCATCAAGCCTAGGAATTTCTCTCCGGAAAATAGTTGCAGATGTATTTCATGAACTTGAACTACTAGATGTCATAGGATCTTCCTCAAGCAGTTAAGCTTCTGCAGAGAGGACCAAGCTCTGATACCAAGTGTTAGATAGCTCAAATAACCAGAGGACAAATGAGAGGGGGAGTGAATCAGTTGTCACCAGATTATAGAACTTTAAGCATTCAAAACCTTATTACCAGAACACATAAACTCATACATTAATGCATACACCAAATACTGGAATAATTGTTATAGAAATTAAACATAAACATAAATCACAAAACAATTACTATTCATCCAAAACACATGACACCAATATTTGTATGTGGAAAACTCGGTAAAGGAAAAAATCATGGTGGGAAGCCTACCCACAGTCAGATAATACTTATGTAGTAAGTATGTGATTACAATATGAAGGGCCTGCACATTCAGGAAGGCCAATAGCCTAGAGCGCACTTCTCATCACAAAAGGAGCCTCACTGACTACAAAATAAATCTAGACTACAATCTAGAATGAAGATTGAATTGCAAGTATATCATCTCCTATGCCCGAGTGCAGCTTCGATTAATCTCAATACCAGAGGCCTTGAACCTCTTCCACAAAGCCAATTTGATCACCTATGATCAACCAAAACTTTTTCATATGATTACAACATTATCACACACAGATAAACTTATAACCCTCATACCATGATCTACAAAGAGATCTTACATCATATTTATACCAACTTGGGACCTAAACAATTAGGTCGACCACCTACAAGATAATACAATAAGTTCATAACATAAACCCACAATCCAATGATCAACCAAGTCATCTTAGGCCGAAAACAATGTAAACCAATCATTAAATCCCATCGATAACGCATCAGGAACATCCTCCAACACGTTACATAAACTGGTCCACAACCTAGATAACACCAGACCCAAAATAGGTCACCATAAACCAAATCCAACACTACCGATCAACGGGAACACGAACAAGATAACCAACAGCATCCTGAAAGCCATCTAGAAGCTGCACCAACACGGCTTGTCATGTGCATCAAAATATCTTCAACAAAGCTATGCCGGTAAAACCCTTACTACTGACCAAAAGGCTTACTAGAACAAATGATAGCTCCTGAGTCATCAAATCCTGAACCAACTAATCGTGATACATATTTGAATAGCATGAATGACATATCCAATTCAATTCCACAAACCAAAGCATACTGGAGCATACCGAATCAATATCATAAACCAACCACTCTACCGGAACCAACCGAAAACCAGTAAACAACCAAAACAAGTGGTGTTGCCATCAATGACAAAACATCAATGAAACACATAATCAATTCCTCCAAATTGCCAGCATAGAGAATATAGTATGCAAGTTGAATAAATCTTTTTATGGTCTAAAATAGACTCCCAAAATGTGGTACCAAAATTTGATACCTCATGTTGTCTTTGGTATTTTTGAGATCTATATCTAACCATTGTGTCTATTACAAATCTGACAATGGTCTCATTCTCATCATAGTCCTATATTTAGATGACATTTTGTTTATTTGAAATGGTAATATTATGATTTTAGATTTGAAGTCTTAGTTGTCAGCATAGTTCAAAATGAAATATCTAGGTGCAAAGAGGTATATAATTGGGATGGAGATCAACAAAATATAGTGCTAACATAAATTTTTGGTTTACCTAGAGCATGTATGTGAACTTTATGTTGGAGGGATTTAGTATGACAACTTGTACACAATTATTTATTTTAGTATAACAGGGAATGAAAGTTTTTTTGGAGGAGTGTCCAATCTCCTACAGAGATGAAGGACATGAATAAAGTTCCTTATGCAAGTTTTGTTGGTATCTTGATGTATGCTATGGTCTACACTAGGCTATATATTACCCAAGCAATGGGAATCCTTAATTGGTGTATAGATAATCCTAGATGGGTACATTGGAATGTGGTTAACCAAGTATTAAGGTATTTCTGAGCTACTATTGAGTATTCCTTGTTTATGCATGGTTATCTTACTAGACCTCAATATTTAGCTTGTATTAATGTATACGTGGAATCGGATTGGGTAGGTGACATAGATAATAGAAGGTCCACTAGTGGATATGTTTTCACGATGTTTGGTGGTTCTATCAGTTGGATGAGTAAGTGACAAATTGTACTTGCTTTGTCCACTATAGAAGTAGAGTGCATGGTAGCTACTCATGCTTTTAATGAAGCCAATTAGTTTTAGAGGTTACATTTAGACAGTCATTTTAATCTAGGACATATTTCTATTTATTGTGATAGCTAGAGAGTTATTTTCTTAGCAAAGAATCCTACTTTCCATGCAAAAACAAAGCACATTGATGTGCAGTTTCACCTTGTTTTTTATATGGTGGAACAAAAAAAGTTGAAGTTGATACACTGAGAAAACCAATGTGTATTGAGAAGTTCAGATGGTATTTTATTTCTATGGGCCTTAGGGCTTCAGCAAATGGTGGAGAGTGCCTCTTGTAGGTGTTTGACAAGTGGAAGAATGTTGGGATTAAGGTGTCTATCATGATTAAATTAATTTATTAGTCACATGATTCATATCTTATTAATTATATCCTAAGAGATGAGTTTATGAGTTACCATATCACTTTGTAAGACCCGATTGTGAGTTGCCTTCCCACATGCAAAGTGTAGAGCTTAATATTGTGTCACTTGTCACTTGGTCATTCATCTTAGGCACAAAGAAATTTGTAAAATTCCTAGGAGGTGTGCTTTGGTGACGTGTCTTATGGTTGTTGAGTTAACTCTTGGAAGGATTGGAAACTTGCTTTGTTGAGACTTGAGAGTCAAGGGGAGTTAAACTTTCAAAATTGAAAGTACCTATATGCATGGTGAACACATAATTATGAATTTGGCAAGTTTCTATGTAGTGGATGCACTTGCATATGGAAAGTTACCATTACAAAAGTAGAGGTGTTATAGGCCTAGAAATTTTTATTTACAACATGTCAAGGATATGGAAAGTTTTTTATAAACCACTTGTCTACCTAGGTGTGGGAGATGGTTTTGGTAACCATAGACCCTTACCTTTCATATGTAAGCTATATAAATATGTTGGTGCCTTGGTTGTTTTATTGAGACATTTTGGTTATTTTCTGAGACATTGTTACAATGCTGAAATTACTCCAAAAAATTCTATTGTTGTAACTACTCCCAAAAGAGCATACACTTTGTGAATTGTATTGTAATTGTTGTTACTAAAAACACAAGTGAGCTCTCTATTTTG
Organism: Cryptomeria japonica; assembly: GCF_030272615.1. Taxonomy (NCBI): domain Eukaryota; kingdom Viridiplantae; phylum Streptophyta; class Pinopsida; order Cupressales; family Cupressaceae; genus Cryptomeria; species Cryptomeria japonica. The sequence goes on from NC_081413.1 coordinate 253,542,312, forward strand.
ATGTGTGGGTTTTTTTTGTGATCTTTTATTAAATACATAGATATATATATTTGTGTGTGTGCGCATGTGTATGAGTAACAAAATATATTTTAATATAATTTGTGGTACAAGATTACAACTTTATTATTAGAAGAATAAAACTCAAATAAGGTTATTAAGATAATAATTTGTTGTTCGAGGTTCATCCCGTAATGTGACACTTGAGTGGTGGTGTTCTTATGTTTGCCAAGTTTCAAACTCTCATTAGACCATTGTGATTGAAGGTGCATCATTAAATAATAAAACTAATAATAATCGAACCCAAAACTAATAAATCTATTTATAAAAAATGATTTTAAGAATTTAAAATTTAATATGAATCAATTTAAAAGAAACTTTCAACTATTGTATGTAGAAAGTATTTCCTAAATGAATTATTAGAAGCATATGTTTCCCTAAAACAAACTTTCAAAAAAACATAAAAAATAAAAATAAAAATAAAAATAGTTGGTATACTTTGAATTACCTCATAAATAGCAAAGTGATAAAGAGGAGCAAAATTCTCCTCTTGACAATGAACTTTTAAGCTCAATTTCTTACACAAGACCACTATCATATCATACTGTGTATTCTTTTACTCTTCTGCATCATCACAGCAGAGACTAATACGCAGAGGTTTATATAAAATGTAGATTCCCCTTCCAAAGGGGAAACCATCGAGAAAAAAATGTTGGATTTATTTTAGACAATGAAAGGAGAGGATAACACATTACATAGCATTGTTGACTTTATATTACATTGTACTGAGCTCCCATTTGATCAATTTCAGACTAAGTACCCCAACCAACTGAACATTTGGTCATTGAAATTTTCATTATAATTTGAATGTTTGAAAACATAATGTAATAATAATTACATTTTGATTTTCTACCTCGGTTTGGTGAACTAAAAATACGAGAAAACTATCATGGTAATTTTTTACTTTTCGTAGTTAAACAGAAAACCATCCCTTCCAGTCCCTGTGAAGTTTATGTGCCCATCCCAACGTTGTAAGAAGAGTGAAAAGGAGGATTGTATAAAGAAGGATTGTATTATACCGCATATACCTTTTGTATGGCTTTGTACCTTGTGTTACCTTCTCTCTCCCTTCTCGCTTTTTAATTTATCTCTTGGTCTACAATCATTTAGCTTATGCATTTTTTAGCTCTCTATCATCGTGATGATGGACCACAGAATGTGATCCAAAATGTTGATAAAAAAAAGTTTGCATGCAATCTATTTCAAAAGGAACATCTAACATGATATAATTAGTGACATTAGTGTATATGGGTGAAGACTTGATACTAGTGCCCAGCTGAGCCAATCTTATAAGGTGTTTTATGAGGGCTTCACACAAGTACACACTAGACGTTAAATTATTATTTTTTATTATCACTTCGACAATAACATCTTATTTCTTCATTGACATCCATTACAAATATTCGCATAATGAAATTAGTATCCACCCAATAAGTACAAATAACAAAACACACAACATATTTATTCATATTAAGTTGATAATTTTTAATTAAGAAATAAAACAATTATGAATTTTAATATAAAAAAATTTCAATTGCATGTGTAATTAACATCAAACAATGAGTGGGAGCGGTGAAGTGCGAGGGGGTAGGGTTTCAGGTGGGAGCGAGGATGTAGAGGAATCATCCAAGTACAAAGATGACTCAAACCTAGATGATGAAGAGGTGTTTCCTCCTTTCTCTTGTTTGGGTGTTGTGTTCCATGGTGTGGTTTTTGGCCCTTTCTCCCTTGCATCTATTTCTACCTGGTATGTTTTGCATGCTTTATCTTTGAAGGTGTACAATGGGGGTTTCAAGGGCGGATTTGTTTCTTCTTTTGGCTGTGTTGGGGGAGATATTTTGTGTTTTGGTTTTGGGTTTATGTCTTCTTTCATGGGTATTTTCCTAGAGCTCTCTATATTGTTTGGGATTTGGTTCCCTCAACATTTTGTGGGCTTCTTTGCTTGCCTTGTCAAGATTGGTGCATTCCTCAATGGGGATGTAGTTGGTGGCAACGACCTTTCTTTTTTCTCTACTCCTGTGCTCTCCTTGTCTTCTCTTTTGAGCATTTTTTTCAATCCTATGGATTTTGGTGGCTATATTCTTCATGGTGATCAGGCAGTTGCTGGTAGTTTTCAAGGGCCTAGGATAACCTTTGTTTTCTTTTGGTTAGGGTTTTGTTCTCTTAAAGTTGTGTGCATCCCTGATGTTACCTAGTGCTTTATGCTTCTTCTTCTCAAATGGGCTTCTACTATTCTTGGTTGGGTTCTTCCCCGTGTGGCTCCTATCAAGGTGGATTTTTCTTTTGTGGCCATGGTGTGGGTTTGGCTCATTTTTATCCCCTCTTCCTCTCTCATTGCTCCTATTAAGGTGGAAGCAATGCCTATGGAGGTGGTAATTTTCTTAGTGAGAGAGGTTGGTTGTAGCTCTATGTAGTCTACTAATATCTTTGGCTTCTTGGTTGTAGGGTTGAATAGAGTTTAGCTCTTCTAGTTGTTGGTTTGTTTCTCTTCAGGTCTTATTGAGGTTGGTTACTTTCCTATTAAGGTGGAGAGGAGTTTTGCTAAAGAGGAGATGAATTTTTGTTGGAGATTCTTTATTGTTTTCAACATGATGGTTTTGGGAGCCATGTCAAAACCCAATTTGAAGGTTTGGGGGGCCATTTAAAACCCCCTAATCCTTATCTTGCATTTGTTTTCTTGGGATGCTTAGTTATTTTTTAGATTATTTTTTAAGATTTTGAGTTTCTTGCTAAAACCCAAAGATCGGGTTAAGGGTGCCTAGAAATACCCTTGGATCTTGATGCAGGTTAAGGGTGCCTTGGTACAACCCTTGGATCTTGGACCTAATTTCAAGTTAAAGGAACCTTTCAAAACCTTTATCTCTTGTGTTGCTGACATCTCTTGTCTAATGGCTTAGGCCAGGTGCCTGGCTTTGCTTGTTCTTGTTGGGAAAATGGTGTATCAACCTTGCATTTACATAAGATTACTATTTATAGTAAGTTTTTGTTTGAGCACGAAATGGTTCAAAATTTTCCCAAAAGCTTCGGATTGACTAGATAAAGATGCAAGAAAAAATTTCGTTGCAAGATCATAACTAGATTTGAAGATATTAAAGTTTGTATTTTTTAAGGTTGAGATGAAAAGTTTGGATTTAATTTTGAGGACTTTAGAGGTTCCAAAATATCTTGAAAAGTGGACATAACTAGAATAGCATTTTACAAGGTGATAAAGAACTTTGTGATCTTTCCAGTGCTTCAAATGGTTTGTCAATCAGACACCTAGTTCAAAAGTTATGGTCTCCAGAAGTTTGGTCTCTTGAAATAGGAAATATAAAAATGCATTGGACACATAAATGAGCTATAAAAGGGAGGAACACATCAACATCAAAGGGAATCTATATTCAAGATAGGATCGGTTCCACTTTATTGGGTGGTTTTAGCTCATGGTTTTGTAATACTATTTGACGGTTTTATCTATTGTATCTCCTATATATGAGGTGCATGAGATAGAGGTTGTGTGTAACAGCCTTATGTCTATTGAGTTACCTATGAATCTTTGGTTGGTGGTACTCCTGTGAAGATCTTTCTTTGCAATATATTGTAATCTGTTATTGATTTCTGAATAATATATTGGGTGACTTTTAAAGTGGGATTTTTCTCCTAAAAGGGTTTTCCACCCATAAATCATTGTGTTGTGGTATACATTCTATTATGTCTATTTTTGTTAAGTTACTATAACTATTGTAACAATTTATAAAAAAAAATCCATTATCCTCATTTCAAGTTTAGTGTGGGAAGTCATTTTGCTACTTAACTTCCTTGTACAAGTGGTATCAGAACATGATCACCTTTGGTTTCAGTTGTGGGTTCTTGAGTTTTTTGAACTATTCCATATTTGAGAGGGAGCTTGTGCAAAAGACACTTTTTATTCTTGTTGCAAAAATTTCCAGATATCAAGCTCATCAGGGAGAATAGAGGTGGAGAAATTTTTTGGAAGTAATTTTGAGATGTGGAAGTTGGAGATGGACAATTTTCTAATAGATCAACATTTGTGAGATGCTATTGATGTGAATGTCTCAAGCCATTTAGATCCTACTGCGGCTATTCAGTACGATGTTATGGACCATAAAGCCAAGGGTCTAATCAAATTGTTCCTAATGAACTCTAATGTAATCAATGTCCACGAAGAGACCTCTGTAGAGAAGTTATGGACCAAGCTTGGTGAAATGTATCAAGGCAAGTCTTTATTGAATCGAATTTTCTTGAGGAAGAAATTATATTCCTTGAGAATGGAAGAGTGTGGATGGATAACAAACCACCTAGAATCAATTAATATCTTGGTGGCTTAATTAGTATCTATTGGTGTCAAGATAGATAAGGAGGAGTCAAATATTGCTTTGTTCTTTGCTTGATTCATGGGATTCTCTTGTTATGGCTATTGGTAGTACTTTTGTTGTTTTGAAGTCTGAAGATGTGGTGGGTGTCTTTCTTGGAGAAGAGAAGTGAAGGAAGGTATCCATCAGTTCAAAAGAATCCCTAACAATTCATGGAATACCTAAGGAAAAAGGAAAGAATAATTAGAAGCGTAATAAATCCAAGTCCAGAGGGAGATCGAAATATCTTGAAAAGTCCAAAGTCATTTGTTGAAATTGCAGTAAATCACGACACAATCGCAAGGACTATAAACAAGAAAATTATAAGAAAAAGAAGTTACATTCCGATTCTAAGTCCAAAAAGGAAGAAAGATCAGGAAGGAATAATGTTTGAAGTGTCATTATGTCCATCCTGATCTTATGTTCTTCATTCCTCAGTTCCAATTGTTGAGCCATGAGCTATTGTAGCTTAGTATAAAAATTCTGAACTGAATTGGGCTTGGGGGTCAACTTATTTGAGAGATCGGTGATCTCTTTCTCAATTGCTTATGTTTTATTCTTAATGTCTTTAAGAAATAAAGAAAATGTGCAGAGTTTCTAAAATAATGAAAGAATGTGCTTGAGCTGAGGGGACAACTCAGCAATAAATTTGACAAGTTTTACCTTGCCAACAGCAATGGATCTCTGTACTTCCTCTATCATTTTAGCAGTTAGCTCCTTGTCTTTTAGGTTGCTCAAGTATTCAGATGCATCTACTCCAAATGTCTCAATCTGATTTAGGAGTTCATCCAATTGAATATGGATGGCTGCATCGATTGATACTGTAGTTGAAGGTAGCATATTTGATAGTAAGGTCTTGACCTTCTAAAGTACTTTATTCTTCTTTTGTATGGCCAGTTGCTTCTCCTATTCGGCCTTTGCTTTGCACAGTTCACTGAATTCATTGAGTGCTTGCCCTTTCAATGTGGAGATGTCTACATTGGGCAACACTATTGGTTTTGATAAATCAATTTTGAAACTATGCTTTTTCAACTTCTTTTCTTTACCTTTCACTAGGTGAACCACTACAATAGCTTGAGAGGCTTGAGAACCCTTGGTAGGTTGCTTGGTAGAGACAACACTTTTGTCAATTTCTTTAGCCTTGGTAGTATCCTTCGGTGTCTCAGTGCTTGGTGTCTCAGCTATAACATTTTCCATGTTAGAAGGTGCTTGAGAGGTTTGTTCTTGTGAAGTACCTTCTGCTATAGACTTTTGACCTTTAGTGCCTTCACTGTAGCCTGAGGAGCATCGGTTGTAGTAGGTTGTTTGATCGGTGGGTAAGGCTGAACTTGTTCCAAAACAGATTCACTGGAGACAAGTTTTGCATAAGCATTGCCTTCTATCATTTCTTGTTCAGGTGCCTCTGCATCCATGATATCTTCATCTATTTGAATGGTGACAGCAGGGTCTTGCTCAGTGACATCAGGCTCTTGGTCGGTGACATCGACTATTTCCACTGTAGATTGTTCACCAGCATTCTTTCTTCGAAAGATGGTCTTCCATTGCTCTTTTGTTTCCTTTTCCACTTCTATATACAGGCCATTCATTAATTTCAAGGCCTTTTGTTTTACTGTAAATTGAGTTTGGCTGTTTGTCAGATGTTCTTTTATTTCATCAACCAACATATCAGGAAAGAGATGCACCAAACTTCTTTCTCTGATTTGTTTCTCCGAGTCTAGGGCATATTGCCTTCTGGTTTCAATATGTGCATATAATTCCGTAGGAATAGAATTACATACTTCTAATGGGACAACTCAGAATTTGAGAAGTGTGCAAATGATAGCTTCTTCAATTTGCCTCTTTTCATCAGTAGATCTGGATTCATATTTGACAAATCTAAATCCACCAAATCCACCATATTCCTTTAGATTATTACAAAAAAATTCTACACTATGTACATCTACCTTCTTGCTTTTCACAATCTGAAATTTATTTGCATCTTCAGATTCGGTATCACTCAACTCTTTTGGCAAAATGAGTCTCCGAGTAGATTTCTTGTAAGTTCTAGTTACCTTAGGAATGGCAATAGTCTTTGTTTCTTACTCGATAATGCAGCAGATGCCCTTGTGTTAGGTCTCTTTGTTGGAGGGGTCGGTAGGGCCATTGAAGTGTCCTTTTTCTTTCTCTTCAACACTTTTCCCTTAGGCAATTCGGTGCTAAGTATTATGGTTGCTTCTTGGGATTCTATCTCCTCTTTGGTGATGGCTAGAACTCCTTTGATAGGTGTGGAGGAAGACTCTTCTCCAAATTTCTCAGTTAATGCCTTAATCATCTTTGTAGCTTTTCTTGTAGCCTTAGGTACTACAATGCTCATTTTTACTTTTTCCTTCATCTCTTCATAGGTTCCATACCTCAACTTGATAGTATGCCTTAGCAATGATAGATAGGCATCAATTTTCTATTGTGTGATATCAAAATCAATATCATAACCCATAGGTGACAACGATTGAGTCCTCGGTTCCACAACATTCACATAACAGTAATCAGTGTCGACCTCAAAACATATTTCATCTTTGTATTTTTCTACCAGCTGTGGTGGAATCCGGTACCTGTTATGCATTTTCTCTTGGAACTTGCTGAAGTAATCATCCATTATATCATTAAAGTTATCACCTAACTTCTTGATGAAGTCATTGATCTGATGGGTGATTGGTCGGTGTAGTTCCCAAAAAACTTTACCGACTGTTGGAAAAAACTTCTCAAAGTAGAAAAACATACATACAAGTAATGATCCAAATTTTAGAGTATTTCCTGAGTTGTTCTTCTTCGACTTCCTAATTGTGTTCAGATTTTCAAACAAGTTCTTCAGCAATACTTCACACAAGTCAATTTTCATGCCTTTCTTAACAATTTTGTATGCTAAGTCCACTGCTACACAGGGTACACTGTTTTCCCTTGCCGATTGGAAGAAACAGTAACCAATTACTCTAATGGCAAATTTGAGTTCAGGATCAGTGACATTGTTCAACTTCAGACCTCTGTAATCCGATTCAACTCCAGTCAAACTGATCAATTCCTTCTGTGATATCATTTTCTGTGCTCGGGCATGATCATAGATAGGATATCGGGTGATCAGATGAATGATTTCTTTAGTGATCTTAAACGGTTGCTCTTGTAGCCACATGAAATCATCATGCACTCGGCTTAGTACAAACTTGACCCACTGGGGTTTGAACACACGAGGATAGGTTAGGGCTTCAGTCAATCCCTTGATTTTGATATGCTCATACTTGCTATCCATTTTACCATTTGTGCACAATTCATCATATGCATATTTGATCTCAACATGACCGAGTTCTTCAACACGACATTTTGTGAAGAATCTCACATCCTCGACTAACAAGACTTGATCCGGGATGAGTGAAAAAGCAGTTTTGTCATCCGATGCAGATGCAATTTTGGGAGTCAAAGAGTATTTTAGTGAGGGCTTTTCTACATTTGTGACAACAATGGGGTCTTGGATCTTAGATGCCATTTTGATTTCAGATAAAAATTGACACAGGAACCTTAGGGTTTGAGAACTAAACAAATGGCAGACGCTTCACACTCAGCAGATAATACCAACTTAATGAGTTTGGTAAACTAACTTAGCATTGCGATGAGATTCGATGTAAATACCTTAGATTTTTCTTTGAAGATGGTTTGATCGCCTTGATTCGCTCTGCTCTGCTTCTCGAAAACTTAGTGAATGAAAATGACCACGAAAAACCTTTTAAGTACTCAAAAATACCTTATCGGGCTCCGTGCAAGTTAGGTCGAAGACATTAAATGCACTTGATTCACTTAACTTTCTTTCCCTTTTTTTGCGCTTTAACCGAGTAACCAGATTTCCTTCATATACCGACTTGACAGGCTTCCTGAATTCACCGACTTAACAGTTTTCCTGTAAAGTGCTCCAAAAGACTTTGATAGAATTTCAAACTTACTACTACATCTTACTATGTAGATTTTGAATTTAGTACATACTAAAATAGGAACTGTTTAAGATTTAACCTTGTGAGAATGCAGTCCCTTCATACCTTTACCGATTAATTTGGAGTGGGGGCACCTAACTCGGTAGGTAAGGTGCTTTGTTTATTTGACACAATTTCCTTCTTTCTCCAAATCATCTTTAATTTCTCTTTTATTTCCTCAATGTCTTCTCTAGGTTGATCTCTGCAATCTCCAACCAAGTGTCCAACATTGTGACAATGTAAACATGTCATACCAAGATTTCTCCATGATCTTCGGTTATTCATTCCAAACCTTATAAAGTAGTTGGCACTTATATGTCCATATCTTCCACAACATTCACACCATATCCTTGTATTGTAATCCCATGGTACTGCAGAATATTGTAGGTAAGGATCTGTGTGAGTTCGGTAACCTGTAGTATCTACTCGGTGTGTAGACCACATGTGGTTCTTTTGCTTAAACCAACACTTCTCGGTACTATGTCCATATCTATTGCAGTTTTTACAAAACCCTTTAAATTTTTCCTTTTGATAATTGTTAACAGACTTTGTCCTACATTGATTAGATGTGTGACCATATTTATTGCAATTGTAACAATAACCATTGGTCTTAGTGGTATTCGGTTGCTTACCTTTTCTGATTTGACACATGTTGGCAGTATGCCCTTGATTTCCATAGTAGTAGCAAATAGGCTTCTTCCTTTTGATGTTATTCCTTTTTCCAGCTTTTTTTGATGATTCTCCTCTCTCGGTAGTGCAGATTCCCTTCTCGGTAGAGTCTTTTCCTTTGTAACTGAGTCCTCCTTCTTTATAGGGTCGTCTTGTGTTCAGTTGCTCATCCAACATCTTTGATGCTTTATAACTCTTCTTCAGTGTTTCCTTGGATTTCTTCTCTGCTTCAAGTTCATTTCTCAACCTTGATACTTCAAGTTTCAATGCTTGATTCTCATCATTTTTCAGATTAGCTTCATGATGTGTATAACCTAGTTGATCTGGCAGATTTTGTTGAATACCAGTTAGCCTTATGATTTCATCATTCTTATCAAATACTAAGACTTCAAGTTGTTGTTTCTCTCTTTGTAGATCTCTTGCTTTATCCTTGGCTATCCTTAATGCATCTAGATTTTCAGTCATCTGTGTACTGAAATGTTCATGTTCTCTTTTCATTGCTTTTAGTTGATCAGCCAATGCTTTGTTCTTTTCTTTCAACATTTCAATCATTTCTTCAGTTTCTTCAAATATATTGTTCTCAAATGATGTCTCGATTTGTTCCACTAACTCTTGAGAATCCTGAAAGTCATCAGATAATCTTCTCCTTACTTTCAAAGATTTTTGCATTTGCCTTTGCATGTCTGTAATCACTTGATTTGCATTATCCAGCTCTTCTTGTAGATACACAATCCTCCGAGATTGTTTATAGCCTTCCATTGATAAGATCTTTCTCTTTAGGTAGTTAAACCCTTTTTCAAGATTCAAGCTCTGATACCAATTGTTAGGCCCAATATGGAAAGCTAATGTACTAAGAGGGGAGAGGTGAATCAGTACTTCAAATCCTTTTCTCAACAATATCTTTACTGTTATGCATAAACCAAAAACTACTGTAACATAATATAAAGCTAAAATAAATGAGTAATAATCATACATGATTCACTCCATAACACATATATTTTGGTTACACAGAAACTCTTGGTTAGAGAGAAAAACTGCGGTGGGGATGGCACCCACAACTTCACTACTGCAATAATAAAGAGTGCTCGGTTAGAGCTACATTTAGCTATTTCTGATAGCTTACCCTATTAGGAGTATTAAGATCAGTTAGATCTACCTTACTAAAGGATTTATACAACACTATATAAGTGTAGTACCTGGTTAAAGGATTTACAATTTATAGACTTGGTTAGAGTCTTTTACCCTATTAAAGGTTTCTCTTACAACTTCAAAATATTACAATAAGACTTTACAAATATCTACAACTTTACATCTGAAATGTTGTAGCAGATTCTATGTGCTCAAAGTAAGATTACCTTGCCTATAGCATACCTCGGTAACTCATAAAATAACTCGGTAAACCCTTTTGTTTACTATGTTACTTGACTATTCTCTGATAACCTTCTCGGTGACCTCTGTGTCTTTGTAACAGTCATAATACTTTGTGATTTTTCATGTATCACATAAGTCTTTCTTCATACACATATGCACACACATTTCTCATATTCACATCACTTTCTAACCCTAAATTCATGCTATATAAATAGACTTCTTATGTCGCTGATCTGATTCATTGCTTCGATCTTACAAACATGATTTCTCGAATAAATAACCATGCAAAATATTTCATTGGTTAGATGACCTCAAAATTATACAAAATCTCTATGTGCAATTTCCAATGTGATAACGATTATGTGTGCCTCGATCTTGTAACACGTTTTCATATGTGTGTCCAAGTTCAATGAATCTAGTAACACGTTTCACTCGGTGTATATCAACGCGGTGTATTATCTTTACAACTCGGTAGACAGCCCGGTTTATACTAGGCTTTGTGATTGTTTTCCTTCTATAATCGACTAGGTTGTTTATACCGAATAAATATTTCGGTAGGGGTAACCGACTAGAGTATATAGAATGACTTTGTATATAAAACTAGTGCCAATTTGATAAGTAGTAACACTAAGGACCTTGAAAAATAAAACATTGCTAAAGGTTTGAATGATTTTAATCTTGACTTTAATTTTTGTGAGCATTGCATTTATGGAAAATAAAACTATGTTCAGTTTTACTCTGAGTTCTCATAAATCTTGTAATGTTTTGGATCTTATTCATTCTGATGTGTTTGGTCTTATAGATGTTCCTTCCATTGGAAAATCCACATATTATGTTTCATTTATTGATGATTTTAGTAGAAGGATATGGGTGTACTTTTTAAAGAGTAAATATGAAGTTTTTCAGTTGTTTTAAAGTATTTAAAGGAATGGTTGAGTTGTAGACTGGAAAGTGTATGCTAAGAAGTGTGGAATCTGCAAAAGAGAACCAAACAACATCAAACACACACATGAAACATTATGTTAGATTTAGAAATCAAAATAGAAACTAAACTAAGTTAGCTTCAAAATCAAGAACCCCAAGCACATCTCATGTTCCTCGATCTCCAAGGATCTTCAAGATTCAAGGTAGCTCTCACTTGGAAGGGCACTTGATCTTTTAGATGTCAACCTAAAGAATGATATTGAAGAATATGCCAAGATCAAAATTAATGCAACTAAGATCCTAGCTAGATGATCAAATGATATGAAAAGATGAAATGCAATATATGAGACTAAGATTGATTCCAAATTGAAAGCTTAGGTGTGCTAATTAAACTAACATGGATATTGCTATGAAATTGATATACAATGGCTATGAATTAAGCTAACATGAAAATGGGATTAGCATGATACTATCAACATGATGAAAGCTAAACTAGCATGAAACTAAGATGATTTTGTTGGTATTTTGGTATGGTTTTGTCATTGATGTCAACACCTGCTAACACACCTACTTTAAAGATCTAGCAACATTCGCCAGCAATCAGTAAAATGCTCAAACAATCACTGGTATATGGTTAATCAGCAGGATATAATGTTCACCGGTAAATGCAATGACATGGAAGACACTTGGTAATGTCAAAGACATCATGTGGACACTTTTCCTTGAAGTAATATCATTGGTATATTCTTATTTGCATATTTGCTTTTACCGGCAAATAGGTCCAGGTTATCTAGGGTTACACCAGCAGGTTTATCTTTTCCAGATCAGCATGGCACACTATGGAGATGATTTATTATTGTTGTAAATGCATTAAGCCGACATGTTCAATCGGTTATTGCATCGGATATTGTATCATTTTTAAAATGTTTTATTGTAATATCTTGTAGAGCCGACCTACTAAAATTGGTCTTAGGGTATGGTATAAATGTAAGATCTTATTTGTAAGATCAAATGCGGAATGCAAAAAAAGATTTAAGGAAGGGTATATGCGAGATCAAGCAAAGATATACATGAAGACATCATTTGAAAGTGAAGTTAGGTTTTTGGAAAATCATATCAGCATTACACCAGTACTGAATCCAGCATATGAAGATGCTATTTTGTGCAGTACATTCTCATTGGATTTAACCATCCAACTGTAGTCATTGTGACTCCCATTTGTGTTTGAGCAGTGAGCTCTAGGCTGTTGGCCTTTCTGCATGTGCAGACCCCTCTTTGTACACTTACTATCTACAGTAGTATCATCTGATTGTGGGTAACGTTTCCCACTATGGTTTTTCCCCTTATAGGGTTTCTACATACAAATATTTGTGTCATGTGTTGTGGTTGACTTTGTACTTATGTTTCATACATTAATTCTTACCGGTACAACATTTCCTGTTAACATTGTTTACTGGCACAATTAACTGTCTTACCGGTATTAAGCAATAAGTTGGTTAATAAGATTTTGGTTTGAATTTATTAGACAACTGATTCACCCCCCCCCCCCCCTCTCAGTTGTCCCCGGGACCTACAATTGGTATCAGAGCCTAGTCCTCTTTTTGCAGAAGTTTAACAACTTGAGGAGATCCAATGTCTACTAATTATTTTAGGAAGGATAGTCCTAAACTTGATGGAACCAACTATGGAATATGGAAAATTAGAATGGAGACACATCTAAATTGCATTGGTAAAGACATCTGGGAAGTTACTAAGAATGGTTATACTGCTGCTATAGTTGGTCAGCCTGCTCCTATTACTTTAGTTAAAGATGAAGAAAATGATTGCAAAGCAAGAGAAGCACTTTTGAGCGCATTATCAGATCAACAAATCATGGGATTATCAGATAGATCTACTGCAAAAGCTATTTGGGATCATTTGGAAACACTGAATGAAGGGGATTCCATAGTCAAAATTGCAAAACTTGAAAGCTTCCGATTCAGGTATGAACATCTGAAAATGGAAGAAGATGAAAGAATTTCTGCTTTTATGGAAAGAGTAAATCAAATTGTTTTAGGTATCAAATGTTGTGGAGGAACCTTGAGTGAAGATGAGATTGTTTCAAAAATCTTAAGAGGTTTTCCATCAGCATATAAAATGAAGGTTACTGCTATAAATGAGTTGAGAACAATGCCTAATACATCAATAACTAGGGATACATTGATTGGAAAACTTTCAGCTTTTGAAATAGCGGAATTTGGTTCTGTTCCTATAAAAACTGATTTGGCCTTCAAAGCATCAACATCATCTGCTCCATCTTTTGACAAATCAGACTAGACAGCACTTTATGCTAGAGAACTTGAAGAAACCAGGAAGGAGAATGAAGAGCTTGAAGAACTTGAAGCACTATTTGCAAGAAAAATGCCAAAAGGTCCAATTAGAAGTAAGTATGAAGGTAAAGCACCCTTTAAATGTTTCAATTGCAATAAGATTGGTCATATGGCTTCAAGATGCCCTGATAGACATGCTAGACTAAGAGAAGAAGCTAGAAGGACATACAAACCTAATTCTGAATATCAGAGATACAGATTTAAGAAAAACAAAGATAAATCCTGTTACATTGTTGATGAAGGTGTGACTGATGATTCTGATGAGGATCCAATAGACAATGGATGGGTCTTTGTTGCTATAACAGAAGATCAACCAGTACCTATTGCCCCACCGGTAGAACAAGCCCTAGCAACTAAAGTTGAATCAAAGGATGAATGGATTATTGACTTAGGATGCTCACATCACATGACTGGAGACAAAGGCAAATTCTTGAACTTTCAAGAATACAATAGAGGTTTAGTAAGATTCAGAGATGACAAAGCTTGTTCAATCAAAGGTAAGGGTTCAATATCTCTTGATGGTAAACATAACACTGACAATGTTTACTATTTTGAAGGATTAAAACATAATCTTTTAAGTGTTAGTCAATTAGTTGATAAAAGTTTTCAGTTACAATTTAAAAATGGAAAATGCAAAATCATGAATAGAACTGGTTTGGAAATTGCAACCGGTAATCAGACTAGAGGTAATATCTTTCATTTGAATAACAGTGAAAAGGCATGCTTAATTTCTCATATAGATGAAAGTTGGCGCATAAAAGACTATGTCATGTAAATTTTGATTGCATGGTAAAAATCAGTACTTCTAAGGCAGTTAGAGATCTACCTAAAATTGTGAAACCTCATAATACAATTTGCAAGGAATGTCAATTTGGAAAACAGGTTAGAGCTAGTTTCAAAAGCATTCCAGAAAAATCCAATAATGCTCTTGATTTAATTCACATTGATTTATGTGGTCCGGCTAGAACTAAAAGCTTACAAGGTGATAGATATTTCATGCTAATTATTGATGATTATTCTAGAATGTGTTGGGTTACTTTTCTCAGAGAAAAGTCAGAAGCACTTGGGAAGTTCAAACTATTCAAAGCAATGGTTAAAAATGAAACCGGTAAGAAAATTAAATGTTTAAGATCATATCAAGGAGGAGAATTCACATCTAGAGATTTTAATACATTCTGTGAAGTGAATGGAATCAAAAGACAGTTATCAGCACCTCGGACACCACAACAGAATGGAGTTGTTGAAAGGAAAAATAGAACTATTTTGGATGCAGCAAGAAGTATGTTATCAGAAGAAAATCTACCACATGTGTATTGGAGAGAGGCAGTAAGCACTGTTGTCTATACATTCAACAAAGTTCACATCAAAGGTGAAACCGGTAAGACCCCTCATGAACTATGGTTTGGTAATACTCCTACTCTTAAGTATTTCAGAATTTTTGGAAGTAAATGTTATATTAGAAGAGATGAGTATACTGGCAAGTTTGATCCTAGAAGTGATGAAGGAATATTTCTTTGTTATTCATCTAAGAGTAAAGCTTATAGATGTTTTAATAAAAGATTATAGAAAATTGTTGAGAGTACAAATGTAAAGATTAATGAACAATTCAGAGGAACTTCAAGGTATATAGACTCTGAACTAGGAATAGAAATTATTACAAATGAACCAACAGTAAATCCACCGGTACAGAATGATGACCCAGTTACTCCAGTATCATCAGAGGATACCACAATAATTGAATAACAACAACAGACTAAGACACCCCGGTATGTAAGACTGAATCATTCTGAAGATCAGATAATTGGAAGCAAATTTAAAGAAGTCATGAGAAGAGGAAGATTGGCAAATGAAGAGGTATGTCTTATTTCTCAAATTGAACCATTATCTATCAATGAGGCATGTGAAGATAAATTTTGGATTAAAGCTATTAGGACAAATTGAGAAAAATAATACTTGGACATTAGTTCCCCGGCCTGAAAATAAAAATGTAATTGGAACCAAATGGGTATTTAGAAACAAACTCAATGAAGATGGTAAGGTTGTCAGGAATAAAGCAAGACTAGTGTGTAAGGGATATTCTCAAAAAGAAGGAGTTGATTATAATGAAACCTTTGCACTGGTAGCCAGAATTGAAGTAGTTAGATTACTCTTAGCCTTTGCAGCTCACAAGGATTACAAAGTTTATCAAATGGATTTTAAATGTGCATTTTTGAATGGAGATCTTGAAGAAGAAGTTTATATTGAACAACCTGATAGATTTTCTTTGACAGATAACAATGATATGGTTTGCAGATTAAGAAAAGCTCTGTATGGACTAAAACAAGCTCCAAGAGCCTGGTATGCAAGATTGGATAAGTATCTCTTAAAAATTGGTTTTACTAAAGGAAATGAAGATAGCAGTTTATATTACAAAGTAACTAATGATGACATTTTGATTATGGAAGTATTTGTTGATGATATAATCTTTGGAGGAGAAGATGGTATTGCAAATAATTTTCTCTTAAAATGCAGCATGAATTTGAAATGTCTATGATTGGAGAAATAAAATTCTTTTTAGGATTGCAAATTTTACAGACTGATAAAGGCATATTTTTGAGTCAATCTAAGTACTTAAAAGAACTACTCAAGAAATTTGGGATGGAGAACTCTAAACCGGTAAGCACACCTATGACTACAAATGACAAATTATCTCAAAGGGATGAATCTACACCTATTAATCCAACTAGATACAAATCTATGATAGGAGGTTTACTATATTTAACACAAACCAGACCTGATATTATGAATGCAGTATGTATAGTTTCTAGATTTCAAAGTAATCCCAAGGAAAATCATGAATCAACAGTAAAAAGGATTTTCTAATACTTACAAGGTACAGCAAATCTTGGATTATGGTATCCTAAAGATGAAAATTTTGATCTATATGCATACACAAATGCAAATTGGGCAGGAGATGTGGATGATAGAAAGAGCACCACTGGAGGAGCATTCTTTCTTGGAAAGAGATTAGTTTCTTGGTTAAGTAAGAAACAGAGTTGTACATCTTTATCAACAGCAAAATCAGAATATGTTGCAGCAGCAACAAACTGTACAGAGGTACTTTGGCTTAAGCAAATGTTGAAAGACATAAAGGTAAAATGCAAGGAACCTATTACTATATATTGTGATAACACTACAACAATTGATATATCTAAGAATCCAGTATTACATTCTAAAACAAAACATGTTTCTATCATACTGAATTTTCTAAGGGAAAAAGTTGAATAAAAGGAAATAAAATTGGTTTATGTGAATACTAAAGAACAGCTTGCAGATATTTTTACAAAACCTTTGCCTAAGGAAACTTTTGAGTATCTCAGAGATCAGCTCGGAGTCTTACCTCCACCGGTAGAGACTTAGATAGTTGATGATTGTCATCAACCGGTAGAATTAAATGGACAAATCTTTTATTCTGGTATTTGATGAGGAAGCTACTTCTCAGGGGGAGTAGTTGTTATATTGAATTGGTTGGTATTTTGTATGAACTTGACCCTTTTGTGACTTTGGCATTTGATGTCAAAGGGGGAGAGATATATGGAAAAACATTAAAGAAAAATATATGGAAAAATGCATTATCTTTTTGAGGAGAGATTGGTATTATAAATAAATCTTTGTATAAACACATATTACTCCCAGGGGGAGAGATATATGGAAAAACATTAAAGAAAAATATATGGAAAAATGCATTATCTTTTTGAGGAGAGATTGGTATTATAAATAAATCTTTGTATAAACACATATTACTCCCAGGGGGAGAATTGGTTTTTGTACTTGGCATTTCTATTTTGGCACTTTCATGGTTTTTCCATCTTGTGTTGCCATCAATGCCAAAGGGGGAGATTGTTGGTATTTTGGTATGGTTTTGTCATTGATGTCAACACCTGCTAACACACCTACTTTAGAGATCCAGCAACATTCACCGGCAATTAGTAAAATGCTCAAACAATCACCAGTATATGGTTAACCGGCAGGATATAATGTTCACCAGTACATGCAATGACATGGAAGACAGTTGGTAATGTCGAAGACATCATGTGGACACTTTTCCTGAAGTAATATCATTGGTATATTCTTATTTGCATATTTGCTTTTACCGGCAAATAGGTCCAGGTTATCTAGGGTTACACCAGCAGGATTATCTTTTCCAAATTAGCATGGCACGCTATGGAGATGATTTATTATTGTTGTAAATGCATTAAGCCAACATGTTCAATCGGTTATTGCATCGGATATTGTATTATTTGTAAAATGTTTTATTGTAATATCTTGTAGAGCCGACCTACTAAAATTGGTCTTAGGGTATGGTATAAATGTAAGATCTTATTTGTAAGATCAAATGCAGAATGCGAAAAAAGATTTAAGGAAGGGTATATGCGAGATCAAGCAAAGATATACATGAAGACATCATTTGAAAGTGAAGTTAGGTTTTTGGAAAATCATATCAGCATTACACCGGTACTGAATTCAGCATATGAAGATGCTATTTTGTGCAGTACATTCTCATTGGATTTAACCATCCAACTGTAGTTAGTGTGACTCCCATTTGTGTTTGAGCAGTGAGCTCTAGGCTGTTGGCCTTTCTGCATGTGCAGACCCCTCTTTGTACACTTACTATCTACAGTAGTATCATCTGATTGTGGGTAAGGTTTCCCACTATGGTTTTTCCCCTTATAGGGTTTCCACGTACAAATATTTGTGTCATGTGTTGTGGTTGACTTTGTGCTTATGTTTCATACATTAATTCTTACCGGTACAGCATTTCCTATTAACATTGTTTACCAGCACAATTAACTGTCTTACCGGTATTAAGTAATAAGTTGGTTAATAAGATTTTGGTTTGAATTTATTAGACAACTGATTCACCCCCCCACTCTCAGTTGTCACCGGGACCTACAGATTTAAGTGCTTGAAGATGACAAATTGATCTCCTTGGTAACCTACAAAATGACTATAAGTTTGATGCACAAGATGATGGATATATAAGAGTGAAGAAATGGTATCTATTTATAGGAAAAATAGAAAAATGGATGACCAAGATTGAGAAATCTTAACAAGGGCTAGGATCAAAAGTTATCAATCCATGAGGGGGATTCAATCCAATCCCAAGTTGACAAATGTCATCTTGAGATGGCTTGAGAGTATGCTAAGAAAGCATTAGATGCTAAATAAGCATTAGGAGTAACCTCAAGAGATTGCATCATTGGATAATGCCATTATCCAAGGGAGCATTCTATTTTCCAAGAGGTAAACTCTTGTGCAAAGTTGAGGGATGGCCAAAGGGACAACCATCATGGGCTAGGACGATGTCTTGTAGGAGGCATTAAATGCCTTTGAAGACTTTGTAGGTTAACTTGTTGAAAGTTAGATAACCTTACAAGTTTGGAAGACTCAACAAGTTAACTTGTTGAAGAAGGTAAAGTCTTCAACACATTTTGAAGACTTTCCCCATATTTGGAGAAGTGAATCCCCCAAATTTAGGGATGTGACATGATTGGAGGAATTAGGCTAGTCAGTGAGGGATTAGAGGGGTTCTAGAAGAATATTAGCATGCTAATGGAAAGTGTAGGAGAATGAAAGTGGAGGGAGATAGGCATTTTTAGATAATAAAAAAAAAGATTTATTTTAGCCAAAAAGGGTGCAACTTGCATTTGTAGGATTTTGCAAGTGGGGGGACTATTCACAAATAGAAAATGATTTATTTAAATACAAAAAGATTTTAATCAAATGTAAATTCAATTAAAAGGGAAAAAGGGGGTTTTAATTAAATAGGTAAGATTTATTCAATTAAATGGCTAAAGGGTACTTAATCAAATCTTAGTTTAATTAATAGGTTAGGCTAGAAGAAAAGATTTTAATCAAATCTTTAATTTGATTAATAGGCTGCTTGGAAGAATAGGGGTAATTAAACCTTAGTCTAATTAATAGGCAGATAAATGATGATTAAATG
Organism: Cryptomeria japonica; assembly: GCF_030272615.1. NCBI lineage: Eukaryota > Viridiplantae > Streptophyta > Pinopsida > Cupressales > Cupressaceae > Cryptomeria > Cryptomeria japonica. The sequence continues at coordinate 253,562,032 of NC_081413.1, forward strand.
AATATGTGCAAGTTTTAGGTGTCTACAAAAAGAATTAATAGAATAATTAAGGACCAACAATGGTGGTGAATTTTTCTCTAATGATTTTGATTTTCTATAAAGACTGTGGCATTAATAGACAAAAGACAACTCTGTATTCTCTACTACAGAATGGAGTTGTAGAAAGAATGAACAGGACACTGATGGAGAAGGATAGGAGTACGCTAAGTGGTACTGGTCTAGAACATAATTTTTGGGTTGAAGTTGTTACCACTACTTGCTACCTAATTAATAGCTCTCCTACATCAACTCTTGTTGATAAAATGCCTATGGAAACATGGTCAAGTCACAAGCCTTCATTGAGATATCTTAGATTTTTTGGTTGTGAGGCATATGCACATATGTCAAAGGAGAAGCAAACAAAGTTGGAGAACAAGGTTGTGAAATGTGTCTTCATCAGATATAGTTATGGTGTGAAAGAATACAAGCTTTGGAACCCTATTGCACAAAAGGTAATATATAGTAGAAGTGTTATTTTTAGAGAAATTAAGTCTCCTACTATATTGCAGCCAAAATAGACTAAACAAGAATATGTGATTCAATTCCCTTCTATGCCCAAAAGAGTTGAATCAAGACCACTTGATAGACAAGAAGTCGAGGAGAGCTCATCTAGCTTTGAATCTTCAGAAAAGGAGAAAGAACCTCCAACTCAGTCTATTCGAAGGTCTATAAGATATAGACAACCACCTGAAAGGTATTCACCTAATGATTGGAGTTTTACTTTGAATACTAATGTGGATGAACCTAGATCTATAGAAGATGCATTAGATATGAATGATGCATAATCCTAAAAGATTTCTATGGTTCAGAAGAAATGGTATCTTTGAAAAAGAATGATACATGGATCTTGTAAAATTGCTTGAAGGACAGAAACTCGTTGGTTGAGAATGGGTGAACTCAAGAAAAAGATTGGTTTAGATTAAGTTATTGAGAAGTAAAAAGAAAGGTTGGTTGTGAACTTGGCTACTCTCAAGTTGAGGGTGTTGATGATGGTGGGATGCTTTTTTGTTGCAAAAATGATATCCACTAGATTTTTGCTTTTTATTAATATTGCTTATGATTTAGAAGTTGAGAAAATGGATGTGAAAACTACTTTCCTTCATGGTGATTTATAGGATATTTATATGGCACAGCTAGAGCACTATGTGGTAAAAGGTAAAAGTAATTTGGTTTGTAAATTGAAGAAATCTTTGTATTGCTTCAAATAGAGTCCTAAGATGTGGTACCAGAAATTTGATACATATGTGATGAGTTTGGGATTTGAGTGTTCTAAATCAAATCACAGTGTTTATTATAAATCTGATGGTGATCATTTCCCATGCATTGCATTATATATTGATGATATGATATTCATTGGTAAAGGGAAAGGCGTGATTTCAAAACTAAAGTCTCAACTCGCTGCTAAATTTGAAATGAAAGATCTTGGTACAACAAAATGCATTCTTGGGATGGACATTAGAAGAGTTAGAGTGAACAGAAAGCTATGGCTAGGTCAAAGTAAGTTTATGAATTCAATTTTACAGAGGCTCAACATGCAATCCATACACCATTGTGTGTTCCTTTTACAATTGGAATAAAATTATCTATTTCAGATTGTCCTAAATCCCTGTCAGAGATGGAATACATGAGAAAAGTGTCTTAGTAGAGTGCAGTGGGAAGTTTAATGTATGATATTGTTTGTACTAGACTAGACATTGCCCAAGCAGTGGGATTTTTTTCATATATATGTCTAATCTCGGTAGAGTTCATTGGGACGCGGTTAAAAGAGTCTTCGAATATTTAAAGGGTACCTCAAAGTATTTTTTGTGTTATCATGTTAATTTTCTAGGAGACATAATTTCCCTTGATATTCATGGTTATGTGGATTTAGACTAGGCAGGTGATATTAATCGAAGAAGATCCATTAGTGCTTATGTGTTTACTTTATTTGGTGGTGTAATTATTTTGATGAGTAAACGACAAGTTGTGGTTGCTTTATCCACTAGAAAAGCAAAGTATATGGAAACTACTCATGCTTGTAAATAAGCCATTTGTCTTAAAAGTTTGTTTAGATATTGGAATAAAACAAGGTTCAGTGATAGTCAAAGTGTGATTTGCCTAGCTGAGAATGTGATATTTCATGCTCAAACCAAACACATTGATGTTTAGTATTATTTTGTCAGAGATATGGTTGAAGATAACAAGGTGAAACTAGTTAAGGTAGAAACTTTGATGAATATTGTTGTCATGCCTAAACTTTTGGGCACGGTCGGGAATTTTTTTTATTTTTTATTTTAATCACAACTTAAAACATTAAATTTGCTAACATGTAATGCACTAGCAAGTTTTGTCTTAACTATGTGTGAGTAACTCTAACCTCTAACTCAAGTAAATGATATTAATTTAAATCAAATGCGGAAAACTAAAAGAATTATTTACTATCTCATCGATTTTAATCAATAAATTAATTTAGTCAATTAACTGAAGTAGATAAAATTAATCTCCAATAACCATTAATTGATTTTAGGGACTAATTAAATTAGTCCTAGCACTTAGTTTATAAATGTCTTTATTTTATTTTAACAATAATTAAAATATGTTTAAACTAAATCGACTAGAGGGTTAATTAAATTCATAATGACATTTGTCCTATAAAGTTTAATCTCATAAACCTATATCTAGGTGGACTAAAATTATTCTCCATAGCCAAATAATTTACAAACAAAATAAATTTCCTAAATGATTATCTCCAAACTAATTTAAAATTTATGACTTCATGTTTAAATGTTTATTTAACATATATAAAATATGAATGTTAAATAAACTAATTATATTAAAGTCAAATTTATATATACATAATCTTAAACTATATATATATATATATGTATATATATATATATATATATATATATATATATATATATATATATATATATATATTTATTTATTTATTTATTTATCTCATAAACACTGATATATTTAAATATGAGGTTATTCCCCCTTTTATTTAAACATACCTTATTAACCAGAATACACAAGAACCCTAATTTTTTTATTATTATAAAATGCCCCTTTATTTTTTTATTCCTTTATTACTTCTACTATCTTTCGAATACCCTAACCCAAACTGGGTTAGGGTTTCGAATATTTTCCTTGTTGCAGGGGGGCCGAACGAATGTGAATGGTGGAGGGCTAGCAACGGATTTTTGAAGAGGCGGAGGCCATGGAGGGGGCTCCCCGCAGGGATGGCCACTGTCGAGCCTGCAGGTCGCGGCCCACAGAGGTGACCTAGGCCGCCGCTGTGGGACGCGGCCCATAGCCCGGTAGCGTCGCCGCTGTGGGGCACTGCCCACAAAGGGGGCTAAAGCCTCCCACTGTGGGTTGCGGCCCACAGTGGCAGTTGCGGCCGCCACTGGGGGGTTGTCACCCACTGTGCAGGGGGGGGCGCCCTACAGGGACATTCACAGGGGCAAAGCCCCTTACCAAGGTCCTTCAAATATTTTTTTTTTATTTTGTTTTATAAATTTTTTTTTTATAAAAATATAATTTTATATATATATATATATATAATTATATTATATATAGAAATATATTTTAATATAAATATAAATAAATATATATATATATATATATATATATATATTGGATACTCATTAGATTTAGGGCTAAATTTTCTTTTAAGCAATATATTTTTTTTTTTTCTTTTCAAAAAAAACATAGAACAGATTATTAATAATCCTCAGATTTAAATCAAGGACATAGAACAGATTATTAATAATCCTCAGATTTAAATCAAGGTCATATTTTTTTTGTTTTAAATCCCAAGTTGCTATAATCTGAGATAAATTATTTAACCTTAGATTTATTTTAAACAAATGACATAATTCAATATTTAAACAGCATCTAAATACAAAAGATATTAATTAAATTAGATAGGCTATTTAACTTTAGATTTTATATTCTACAATAAGTAAATGATTGACAGAGTTCAATAAATCTAATCAGCAACTAAATAAATGACAGAGTTTAATAAGATATATTCAGCAACTACATTAACCTAGATTATTTTAATTAATCTTAGAGATATGCATGAGGAAATAAACTGAACATTTATTTTTAGAAGTCACATTTAAATTTAAACTTTCCATTTTCAAAACTAACATGCATACTACAAATATAATTTCAATAACTATAGGGAACTTAATCCAAGATAAACATTTTTTTTTTTTTGCAACAAAATAATACTTTAATAAAATAAATAATGCATTCCTTTAGAGTACATTTAAAATACATTATAGCCATCAACACAAATGGGGTGTGATACCCAACTATTCTCTCATTTCTATTAAATGAGGACTTTAATTAAAATAAATACATTTTCTTTTCAAAGTAATTACATCATATAGTTTTTCATCCTCACTGTTGCAACTTAAAATATAAAATATTCTATTTCTAGTTCTTTTTCCACAAACAAATAAGACCAGCAACTTCTACTTGTCCTTTTCTTTTCTTCCAATAACCTATAATAAAAGCATTGGCTATGACCATAGAGTGCTCACCTCCCAGCCTAGGCTTACTAGAATCCATCCCCGAGCTTGGAGAACCAAGCCCTAGACAAGTTACACACATGCAAACACAACAACCAGGGGAAAACAAACACAACAGCATATTCCCAACCAAGGCTACACTGCACCACAAAATGTGATGTCTTTTCAAGGGTGGTAGTGGACCAAGTACCCTGAGGAGACTGCAAGTATGGTAAAACATAAAGCCACCTCATGGCACAAACAAAGATATATCATAAGTATAATAACCCCACATCCTTATGCCCCCCAAGGCATTCATGCCTTATTTCCCTCCTTATGACCCCCAAATGCATAAACAAGCCATGCAGCAAGGGTTACATAAATATCCCTTGAGATCACTCTCATAACGAGAGCCTCTCACTCAAGGGCTATCAAAATTCTACCACCCACAAGACCATCCTTTCTCCCAAGAGTAGGAGGCCTTGGTTACCCCCAAAACACTGAATGCATACAAGAAATCAAAGTCATAACGTGTAATAATTTTCACAAAATAAAATGCAAGAGAACAAGTTTTTCCACACAAACAATCTTTCTAAAATAACATGCAACATGAAAGAAACAAGAAGAAGTTAAACCAACCTTCAAACTACCCAAAGGTATGCTAGATCTAATTGAGGATGAGTAGCCCAATTCCACAATCCTTGTTTCTCTACACTTAGCCAAATTCCTATAGCAAATCTTTTTCTTTCAAAATTGCATTGTCTCCAAAAATGGAGAGTGGGTGATTACCCCCAAAACCTCTCATTCTTGCCTAAGAAGACCTTAGTGGGAGTTCTCACGGGATTCTAAAATTGAAAAAGGAAAAAGTCTGAAAAAGATCAAAAAGGGAAGTTAACTAACCTAGATGATGCCTTCTAAATTCAATTTTCGCACATCTTAGAAAACTTACTTTTTGGGATGACTAAACAGTCACATGGGAGTAGACACATGCCTAAAAATGCTCCTAACCCATAGGTATATCTTATGGACTTTAGGAAACACCTTTAAACTACCCCTAGGAGTCCATTTGACCCCTTTTAAACCCATCTGAAGTTAACTTTCGGGTCAAACCTAAGTTGACCACCCCAAAGATTCTCTACCCAAGGAAAATATAGAACCACATTAAATTATTTGAAAAAGCTATGGTTAAAACAACTCCCTCCAAGAGACAATTCAAAAATCAAGACATAAATCATCACATGTGTCCAGTGACACAATAAAATACTTTTCAACATTACACATGAAATTTTGTCTCTTGTTGGATTTACACAAATTAATAAATTCAAATTAACACACATGCAACATACACTTTCACAAATAAAAAATGATACAAACGGGGTGTTGTCTCTCCAAATAGACAAACCCTGGTTTTACGAACGTACATAGGTCTAGGTTTGGTTCTCCATAATGTTTCCATGGTCACATGGATAATTTTCCTGCACATCTCAATTACACATTAGTAATTCCAAATAACCTCATATAATATTAAACACATGAATAAGAATACACATCAAACACTCTGCATACAATTTACATTTAAAAAAATAGATATATCTTATATCCAAATAAATCTACATAAGCAATTATCATAATCCTCATAATTTTGATCCATACATAAGACATTCATCCTATTTCTATCATCATAGTAAAGTCCTGCAAATCCAATAATGACATACATCATCTCAAAGTTATCCTATTTTAGAATCATATAAAGCTATGTATCTATTACACATCAAAATGTACACCTCAAGGTGAAATGATTCTGTAACCTGGTTCAATTACTTTTCTCACCAATCTATCTGTCTGACATAGCCCATCCTATTGAATTATAGCATTTATTAGTAAGGTCAACCATGGTCAACTGAGTTAACCAGACCTTGATTGGGGAGGGGCTCTACAATTGTAGATTTTTTAACTAAGGCTATGAGCACAAAGAAGTTCAGATGGTGTTCAAAGTCTATGGGCCTCATGGCCCCTAACAATTAATTTATTGTGTAGATACACCCTTTCCTCTTGCAAGGTGTTCGATAAGTGGGAGAATGTTGGGAAAATCGTGTTTCAACCTTGCATTTACATAAGGAACTATTATTTATAGTAAGTTTTTGTTTGAGCATAAAATGGTTCAAAATTTTATCTTAAGCTTCGGATTGTCTAGATAAGAATGCTGACAAATTTTCGTTGTAATATCATAAGTAGATTTGAAGATATTAAAATTTTTGTTTTTGAAGGTTGCGATGAAAGGTTTAAATTTAATTTTGAAAACTTTAGAAGCTCTTAAACATCCTGAAAAGTGGGTGTAACAAATGTAGTAGGTTGTCAGGTGATAGAGCGGTTCGCAATATTTCTGAGGCTTCAAACATTTCATCAATCGAACACCAAGTTCACAAGTTATGGTTTCCAGAAGTTTGGTCTCTTCAAAGAGGAAATATAAAAATGCATCGAACACATAAATGAGTTGTAAAAGGAAAGAATACAGGTTGATTTGCATTTTGATGCATCATAGGGCATCTATATTGGAGATAAGGTTGGTTTCACTTTATTGGATGGTTTTAGCCCATGGTTTTGTAATACTGTTTGGCGGTTTCATGTATTGTGTCTCTTATATATGAGGCACATGTGATAGAGGTTGTATGTAAGAGTCTTATACCTATTGAGTTACCTCTAAATCTCTAGTTGGTGGTACTCCTATGAAGATCTTTCTTTGCAAGTATATTGCAATCTATTATTGATTTCTAAATAATATATTGAGCGACTTTTGGAGTGTGCGATTTTTTCTCAGGAAAGGGTTTACCCCACATAAACCATTGTGTTGTGGTATGCATGCTATTATTTCTCTTAAGTTTTTTTAACTATTGTAATTATCTGTAAAAAAAATTCCATTATCCTCCTCTCAAGGTTAGTGTAGGAAGTTGTTGCACTACTTATGTTCCTTACAATTCTTAGTTGCCCTGCTGATGTTAGTCTTTGTTTGTATCTTTTTGCAGCATTCTTCTTGTGGGTTTTGGATTCCTATTAATTCTAAATGGTTTTGAGTCCCTTCAAAATCTATTGTAAGGAGTTTCAAGTCCCCTTAAAACCCGTTTTATCCCTAATCAAAAACTTTTGATTTTTATATCTAAAGTTCAATAAAAGATATAAATTATGAAAAGTAATTTTATTATTTTGAAAGAGATTTATCTTTTTGAGATATATGATAACAGTAACAAACGAAATTGAACAAATTAAGACCAGACTTTCTAAATTCAGGATGGTCTACACTTTGGCATATAGAGTTGCACTCATCGTTCCTCCACTCTATGCATCCCCCATGAAATCCACTGCTCATGCTTCTACAGTACCCGACATAATCATCCAGACGATTATCGGACTCTTGTTATCATCATCATATAAGAAATTAGTTAGTACCTAGTGTATATAGTGAAAATGGATAACAACAATGTTGAAAGACTAAATAGATTCAACCACAAAACCCTAGCCTAACAACAACAAAGATCCACCATAACATATGAAGATTACCTACGACAATGCAAATCAAATAAAATCACAAAGATTATACCATCACATGTCCAATAGGGTTTGAATCTCCATTCTTCCTATCTCCATTGATCTTGCTTGATATATTTGCTCTCAGATTTTATATGTGCACAAGAGCTCAACAAAGAACGGAAATGTGGTTGCAAGTAGGATCGCATATGAAAGTTCAAAGGCGTAGTGTAGTCGAGTGCGCAATTAAGTTAGGGTTTGATAATGAAGGAAGCATCTCGTTATATAGAAGACACTATATGAAATGGAGGGATAAGATTGAGAGGTGTAAAAGATAAATGGTTTGCTATGATTAGAGGGTAGGTAAAAGAAATAATAAAATAATGAGAGGGTAGGTAGAGTAGGAATTAAGAGATGAATGACATGTGTCATGGGTAGAAAAGGTTAATGAGTTAATTAAATAAATAAAGATTTATTTAATTAATAGTAGAAGTGGGATCAATTAAATAAATAAGATTTTTACTTAATTTAGGAAAAGGATAATTTAAATAAATAAATGTATTTATTTAAATGAGAAATAAGGCTAGAAGAGGATAAATTAATTAATTAAATAAATAAAGATTTATTTAATTAATAGAAGAATTAGGTTAAAATAATTAAATAAATAAAATATTTATTTAATTAGATTGGACAATTTTAGGTGTCTACATTTTGCCCCTCTTTGAGACAATGCAGCTTGTCGCGTTGTTTCAAAGAAGATAATATGAACTGATACAAAGTTGCCCCAAAATGGGAATGATATGCCCCCTCGAGAGATTGGATGAAAATATCTGGAAAGATCGCAGACAATCTCTCGATAAGAAATAAAGGCTAGAGTGGGCTAACCGGATAGGATAGAGTGACAAAGTCACGGGATAACAAAGACTGACTCAGGAGACGAGGGCTAGGGCTAGGCTAGTCTATAAAATAGACCACGAGGGGAATACATCCTCATTGTCATCCACACATCCAAAAGATCAGAGTGCAGAGAGATAATAGAGCAGCAGCAGTCAACAACGATGGCATTGGTGCATAGATTTGATCGCATTCGTCGATTTTAGAGGCCAGCAGATGCAAGAGAGCCGGTGAGTACCGCAAAACCTCTTTGTACTTTGTCGCAATAAATGTTGTCATAAATGTATGCTAGGTAGTACAATAAATGCACTTTAGGATAATGTCAAAAATGTGTCGGCACGTCTGTGTTGGTGTCAGGCGCATCTAGGTTGGCTAGGCACGTCTGCGTTTGTGCCAAGTGTGTCTATGAATTCAGCAATGTCTATGTCAAATGCGAACGTGTCTCTATTGTGCAGGCACGTTTGTGAAATGTGGGTATGTTTGTGCAGAGCATAGGCGCGTCTGTGCAGAGCATAGGCGCGTCTGTGCAAAGCAGGTGCGTTTGTGTAGTCTGTAAGCGTGTTTATGTCATGAAGGCGCGTTGGTGTCTTCTAGGCCAAATCGGTAGTTCTGTGATGAACATACGCTGTTGATTGGATAAGCTGGTGAGAGGATACACTCAAGCAGGTCCTCTAGGGAAGACTAGGATAGCAGATAGGGCTAGGATTGACAATTTTGTGATAGAACATACGTTGCCAATTATGAAACTACTCAAGAGGATACACTCAAGTAGAGGCCCTAGGATAGGATAGATCGAGGCACTTTGTGATGAACAGAAAGTACCAAGACATAGTACAGTGTTCCCCTACTATTCTAAGGGCAGCGGATAATTTAGAAGGCCCCTTAATAATTATGTTCGGAGAATTGAGGAGGGAAACAGTGGATAGCAGCTCTTCGCGGCAACAAAACCACTTTTCTCTTAGGGAACAACGGCAACAAAACACTTTTACCTGAGGCAAAAGTGGCAACAAAACAGTTTTCGGATAATTCTTGTCGTTCGGAGAATTCTTTAGGAACAGCGGCAACATTATTAGGGCCCCTACAATTCTTTGTGATGAACAGGGAGTACTAAAAAGAGCAACACTTTGTGATGAACAGGGAGTGCAAATATGAGCAGCACTTTGTGATGAACAGGGAGTACCAATATGAGCAGCACTTTGTGATGAATAGGGAGTGCAAATATGAGCAGCACTTTGTGATGAACAAGGAGTGCAAAAACACGTAGTACTTTGTGATGAACAGTGAGTATCACTAGGATAAAACGCAACATTTTGTGATGAACAGGGAATGCCACTAGGATAGAAGCAACACTTTGTGATGAGCAGTGAGTGTCACTAGGATAGAAGCAACACTTCATGATGAACAATGAGTGTCACTAGGATAGAGTATCATAAGCACTTAAGATAAAAAGCAGCATTTTGTGATGAACAGTGAATTCCACTTTGAATGACATGATTAGTTTGCTTGACTACAGGAGTATCTACCTATGTTGGAGTCACAGGAGAGATTTCCATCGACTCAGAGGTTATGACCAGAGCTGAAATTTGAGGACAGAGCCATGATTGAGGTTATGGCTCTGTGATTTAGTCGTATGTGCCTAAGTTTTGGGCGAACATGGGATTGTTGACTGCACTTGTTGAGAGGTGGCACTCTGAGACATGCACGTTCCATTTGCCGATGGGTGAGATGACAGTCACCTTAGAGGATGTGTACAGGATTTTGAGGATACCGATCAATGGGGAGTTGGTTCCTTACGATCGATACAGAGACAAGAATGCACTGAGATGAGTGTTCCAGGATCCAGGATTGGAGATGAGGGTTGGACATGTGGCGTGGGACACCATGACATGGACAGGATTAGCACTACCAGCAGTACTGACAGGAGTGATTAGTGGGTTCTTATGTATCAGTTTTGTACCATTTTTTATTAGGATGTAGACACCTGTGGGTGATTGTAGCCATATGATTTTGACATCATTGTATCATGACACTTATGATTTTGAGATATATAAGATGATTCATCTTTGTGGTAGCTATATGCATGTGTACCTATGTGATGAGATGTTTCATGATGTATGTTTCTATGTGATGATTATGATATGGATGCAAATATGTACATGATGAAATGCAATATTTTTTTTTGTTCTTTTGTGTTTTTAAAATGTTATGTATGATGCAAATGTGAATGTATGAAATGCAAATGACTATTTACATGATGAGAATGTAAGATGTGCTAACATGTGTTGTGTGCAGGATGTGATGCAATTGTAATTGTGATATCTATATGTATGTATGAAATGCTTATGTGTGGTAATGCAGGTGCAACTACATGAAATGCAAATATTTTTGGTGTGTCATTATACTCAGTCATGTGATAGCAGGCTACATGGACTCAAGAATGACAATGGAAGTCAATCAAGAAAGGGGGATGGAAGATAGAATATATGAAAGTGAAAGAGCTTCTTGTGCATTATCATCATTGAGCTTTATTATGGCAAAACAGGATATGACAATCGAGGCATATGTTCGACCCAGAAAGTCATTGTACCTATTTGCATGGAGATAAGACAGTCACAAACAAGGAATGCCCTAGTTCACACTAGACTCACAGTGTCCTCATATCCTTGGACAAGTCATAACATTACTAAGAGACAATCTACAGATAGCAAAAGAAAAATAGGTGACGATACCCCATCCTCGCCTTTCTAGTCAAAGACATCCTGGAGATAGAAACTCTAGTCAGAGACATCCTGGAAAAGCTAAAAGACATGTCACCAAAAAGATAAAATCAAAAGAAAACCAAGAGTCAACACTAACATCCACTGTAGTCCTCAAATTTAGTGTCTCTTGTCACTTGTATAAGTCTTATTTGATTGTGGTCAGAATGTTTACTTTCACAAAAAGGATAGATAGCACTTAACCATATGTTGTCTGAGTCTGTTGAAATATTTGATTTGTTGAAGCCCATTGTTGCTATTGTGTCTCATCTGTAACTGACTAAATCCATGAAACTGATACTTTATTGTGGAGAAGACAGAACTTTATTGCAGATCTATGATGCAAGTGTTTCTTAATTGTGGATTGTACGCGGATAGACTGAAGAAAACTGGAAGAAACTATACTCCTTGAAACATGTGATATTCTTAGTTTCACACCCATTACTAGACGTAGGATTTTCCTTAGCCACAGATAGGAGCTGATTTATTATGGATGGAAAGGGTTGAAAAAGGAATGTTTTTATTATGGATGGCTAACCAATCTTAGGTAGATCAATAACAAGCCATGATAGGAATGGGTAAGTTTATTATGAATGGATAGGTTGTGAGTGTGTGCAAAGTGAAAGGATGAGATAACAAGCCATGTCGGTGACCCTGTTTTTACCATGGTACTTACCCAGGGTGCCACCAAAGTGGTTTTCACCATTGGATGAAATATTTTTCTGTTTTTCAATTTTTTTTTGTTGTCACAAGGCGCCTGTTTGCTAGATTTTCACCAAGTAACGATTTTTTATTTTTTATGATTTTTTTCGTATTTTGAATTTTTTTTTATTTTTTTTTATTTTTTTTTATTTTTTGTATTTTTGTATTTTTTGAATTAGGATATTCTGAAGAGCTATGTGTAGAACCTACGAAGGTGCATGTTGTTGATAGGATCCTCCAAAAGTTCACCTTCTAGAGTTGAGAGCTGATATGCACCAAATCCATATGCTGCTGTGATGATGTAAGGACCAAGCCAATTTGCTTCGAACTTGCCTTTCTTCTCTCTGTCTTGTTGATTTTTAGGATGTTCTCTGAGAATTAATTCACCCACCACGAATGTGCGAGGCTTAACCTTATGATTGTAACTGTAACGTTCCTTGACTGAATTATGTATAGCTCAAGTGACTGTCTTCCTTGATGAAGGAACTGAGGTGGAATTACTAGTGTGTGGACTACACAAGCCCATATGCGTGTCGCCTAAAGAAGTTTTGGCATCCTTGATAACAAAGTCCCTTGAGGAAGCTCCATTAAAGGTCCATGATGTATCGCTAGAAGGGAATGGATGAGTTATGAAGGCTTATGATTGTGAAAAGAAGTAAAAGTAGGATAGCATAATGGAGACTTAGGATCAACAAGTGATCCTTTTTACTTGAAATTGTAGAACTTTTGCCCCCAGTTATTTTGATATTAGGGGACATCAACTCTTGTTCTTTTTTGTTCATAGGATTTTTATCCTTGACTTTGACTTTTGTAGAGTCCAATAGCTTTTGATTTTGAATTCGACTGAAGGACTTTTCTTTAATTTTTACTTTTGAATTTTTCTTTTCAAAGCTTGATTTTTGATCTCCAATTAGTAAGGGATTTTGTAATTCTTGTTGATCCAAGTCTAGAAGTGGAGTGGAAATGGAATGAGTGGATGAAATGGTAAGGCTATAAGAGTTATCAAGAGGGCTCATGATACGCTCAATAGATTCTTTGTTGGAGCCACTCTTAGGATTATTGATATCCAAAGTTGCTTGCACCACTAGAGGAGATTTGCATTCAGACTTAGTAGCCACAACACTAGGTGGTTCATACCCAATTCCTTGGCATTGCAAATTTTTTATATGTTGTTCCTGTCGACTGAATGCCTTAGGAGATAGTGGGAGTTGATCAACATGAAAGATATACTCACCACATCCCATGTTTTTAAACTTGAACTTTTCTTTGATCTCTGCATGCTTTGATGTAGAAGCTTTTAAGGATTCTAGATCAACATATACTGATGAAGGAACAACTTCTCTATTGACTAGGATTGTTATTTCTGATCTAGGTCACAGATTGTTGCAATATATGAATGGATTTGGGTCAGCTTTGACGGTCACTTCAACTCCATTGTGTGGAAACTTGATGCATCGATGATATGTAGATGGTACTACGCTCATCTCATGAATCCATGGACGTCCTAGCAATATGTATGTGAGCTCTAGATCAAGGACTTGACAAACCACATCTTTTGTAACTGGCCCAACTCTAAGAGGTAAAGTGATTGTGCCTTTAGATGAACGCTCTTCATCATCATATGCTTTAATGGTCATTTTGTTTGTAGCATTCACAGTTTTTTCAGAATATCCCAATTTCTTAATAGTGCTCAATGTGCAAATGTTTAGACCTACTCCTCCATCTATCGGGACTCATTTTATTTGATGTTTGTGTAGGAAGGCTTTAATGTGTAAAGGTGTATTATGTGGTTGTCTTACGGAGGCATCATCAACTTCTGTGAATGTAAGGGAGTGTGGAATGGAAAGGTATCTCACCATGGCTTGAAACTGGTCCACGTTCAGATCAGTGGGGATAGCAGTGTCTCTCAAGATTTTGTCTAGAATGGCTTTATGTGCAGGGGATATGCATAAGAGCTCAAGGATGGAGATAAGCGTGGGTGTCTTCCCTAACTATTCTACAAGGTCATACTCAGGTTTGGTTGATGAGGAAGCTGTATTTTTAGTTGGATCACCTTGCAAAGTGAATTTACCTTGACGGGTTGTGACATGACATTCAGAGGTAGGTTTGGAAGAAGATCCAATGCCTTTTAGGACAATTTTGGGTCTTTGGGTAGAATTCTCAAGTACTTTGTCCTTGATGATAATGGTAGAGACATAATTGTCCATCGAGATGTGATTGATAGTTGAATCATAGTTATAAGATGCTCTGGTATAGTTGGTCTGGTCATCTGTGGCTTTAGCTTTTCCTTTATCATGCTTTGGGAATGGTTCCTTAAACATTTCATGTTCTTGATTGGATGAGTGTCCTTTGATCTCAATGTCACCTCTATCAATAAGATCTTCTATGATGTTCTTCAGTCGATGACAATTTCCTGTTTTATGTCCCTTGCTCTTGTGAAATTCGCAATACTCATCATCATTCCACCAATTTGGTTTGACCTTTGGTTCATATGGAGGAAAATCTGGAATAGTGATTACTTTGTTTGCCACTAGCTTCTTGAAAACTGACTCAAGTGGTTCTCCCAATGGGGTGTACTTCCTTCATGATCTAGAAGTTGTTTGAGTATTTACTTGATTGTTTGTAGAGCTTGATCCCAAAAAAATGATTTTGGGTTGCACTGTATTGGCATCAACAACACCATCATTGACTGTGTTCTTGTTATTATTCCAAAATCTTGGCTTATCTTTTCCTTTAAAGTCATCTTTGTTTTCCTTGAATATCATAATGACTCTCTGTTCAATTAGGACCTTTTCTGTCACTAAGCCTTTTTCAATGACGTCCTTGAAGGTGGACAAACAAGCTTTTCTTAGGTCATAACCAATGTCTTTGTTAACATTTTGGGTGAACATTTCTACCATTTGTTTTTGTGGAATTTCACAAGAGCATCTGCTAGCTAGATTCCTCCATCTTTGTAAAAATGATGAAAAAGATTCTCCATCTTTTTGCTTGGTGTTGCACAAAGTAGTGACTGATATGTTTGTCTCTATGTTGTATGAGAAATGTTGGATAAATGTCTCTGCTAAGTCACCCCATGACTTAATTCCAGGTGGAAGTTGGGAGAACCATTCCATAGCTTGATCACCTAAGCTCTATGGGAATAATCTCATCAAATATGTCTCTTCTGCTGCTACCTCAATGCAAGCTGTGAAAAACTATCTTATGTGTGCCTTAGGATCCCCTTTTCCTCTATACTTATCAAACTTAGGCATCACAAAGTGTGTAGGAAAAGGAGGCATTGGAATGCTCTTGTCAAATGGATAAGGATATATGTCTCTCATTGTGTATGTTGGCTTCGGTGTATTTGTGTCCTCCATTTTCTTTTGTAAGTCCTTGATTTGTTGTTCCAAATTGTTCTTCGGTGGAGACCGACTTCTTGGACCATACCCCATGCTTGAGGCACCAATTGGAGGAGGAGCATGTTGCATAAATGGATGATATTGATCATACACATGTTCATATGGAGGAGGTCTATAATGATGATGTGTATATGGACCACTTGGTATAGAGTCATGTTGAGGAACGGCATATCTTCTTTGTATAGGAGTTGAGAAAATACAACACCATAGGAGCCTGAAGATCTTCTGCAAACCGAATAACCTGTTACAAGGAGAAGCAATGAAGCAAAATCTGAAGAACATACAAACAATAGAGAATATGCTCAAAAAGAGAAAGCTCAATATTCACAAAAATATGTAATGTGATTCTTACAATGAAAAGAAAGAACTCAACCTTTAATAGGTCAAAGAAACCCTAAAAAGGGAAAACCTAGGCTTGCACATAATAATTAATTATATGCACCTAAAGTTAGCTTAAGTGTAAAAGAGATAAAGGGAACTTAAATAATTAAACAAATAATGTTTAATTAATCAAGTAAATACCCGAATACTCCAACACCCCCCCTTAAGCTAGACTTAGGGAGAAGCTAAAACCTAGAACAACTACTGAGAGCAATAAAGATGGGTCCCAACAACAAGGCCTGATCAAGTACCCAGATACAATGAAATCTCTATGAACTGGAGAAATAGAGAAAACCACATGGGAACAAAACTCTACTCCAAAAAGAGATGGAAAAAATATCACTGAAGCATGAAGACCCTGCAAACTCTGTCGAAGAATAACTGCTGATCTGAAGAACATCCACTGAACTAGAACATGACCAGGTAGAGAAGACTGTAATCTGCATGAGTGCCCTCAAATGACACTACTTGAATCAGGAGGCAAACGAGGCAAAACAACTGAAATCGAAGATACAGATAGCATGAGAAACCAAAGCCTGAAGAGCTGATCAATCGAACCACAGAAGCATTAGAACCAATAGGATAAACCTCCCCATAATGCGGAAGTGGGAGAGGGACAGGAACACTGAAAAGGACAGCCAAAAACAACTACATGACGAAGAACCAAGAACATCAAAGGTGTTGAGACACATAATCATGAGGTAAATGTCGTGGAAAGAACACTCACTTGACAAAGGAAGATGGCAAACAAAGGCAAACATCAACCCCCTCATGGCACTTGATCAACAGTGCATGTACAACAAGACACAAGATATGCAAGATTCCAAGTAAACAATGCATGATGGCACTTTATCTTAGTGCATTTGCATAATTACAAGCTACAATGATAAGAAGACTAAAAATAGAAACGAGAATCAAAACAGAGACACCCTACTCAGAAAAGAGATCCCAAGACCTGAAACAACCATGATATCCACCAGAGTGCTGAAAAGCAAAAAACTGAATAAAATATGCATGGAGCAAAATCTAGAAAAAAAACTCATATTTATGGAAATTACACAGAACACGCTTTCCGAAAATATAAAGTTTTCGAAAAATGGAGGTCGGATGCTCATTCTACGTCTCTCGGAGTACAAAAAAGAGACCTCACTTTGACTGCAAAAAAAAATAGTCAAATAGCAAAATTGGAAAAAATTGCCAACACCATGAGGTCGGCCTCGGAACCAGCTTTCCGATGCCTATTCATTTTTGAAAAAATGACTCTGTATGCCCAAGATAGGGCCAAAAAACCAAACCCCCCCTGAAAAAGCCAAAAAAGGGGGTCTGGTTGCCTGTTGGTGGTCCGGTGGCCAGGGAGCGGAGCTTTGGTGGTGCACCGGTGGCGGCTGGGTGGCAGGGTGGCAACGCAATGGCCGGCTGAAAAATAGGGCTGAGCAGCGGAGGGACCAGGCGGTTGAGCAGCGAGGGCCATAGGCTGAGCGGGCTGCAGGCGGAGCAGCAGGGTCCAGGGCGAAGGCCGCAGGCGGCAGGTGATCCAAGCTAGTGGCGGCGAGCGATCCCCGATGGAACAATTGGCGGTGCAGGCGGGCGGCAGCTGGGAAGCTTGCAGCGGTCGGCAGGGAGCATGCAACGGTCAGCAGGAGCGGACAACGATGGTGGCCGACGGGAGAAACAAAGGCGGCGGTCGGTGAGCTTGCAACGGACCAGAGGCTAGAGCGCAAGGGGGCGGAAAGTGTCAGTGATGTGGGGCCCGAGGCAGGGGCAACATCTGTGGGCCGACCGTACTGATAGTGGTAGCACCTGCAACAAGGCAGGGGCCCCACGGTACCCTGCGTACTGTGAGGGCCCCAAAAAACCTTATTTTTTTTTTTGCAAATAAATACAACACCACATAGGAGTTGAGAAAATACAACACCACAGGAGCCTGAAGATCTTCTGCAAGCTGAATAACCTGTTACAAGGAGAAGCAATGAAGCAAAATCTGAAGAACATACAAAACACAAAGAATATGCTCAAAAAGAGAGAGCTCAATATTCACAAAAATATGTAATGTGATTCTTACAATGAAAAGAAAGAACTCAACCTTTAATAGGTCAAGAAACCCTAAAAAGGGAAAACCTAGGTTTGCACATAATAATTAATTAAAATAATTAATTATATGCACCTAAAGTTAGCTTAAGTGTAAAAGAGATAAAGGGAACTTAAATAATTAAACAAATAATGTTTAATTAATCAAGTAAATACCCAAATACTCCAACACTTTGTCCATGTATACCATACTCTATAGGAATGTCATGAGTTTGTTCTAGTGTGTTGCCCCCAAATTTGATGTAGGGTTTCCTTGTGTCCAAATTTTAAACATGCCTTTGAATATCCAATTGCTTTGGTGGTTGATCCTTAGCATTGGTATGTGATTGAGCATATTTTTCTGCATAAGACTTCTATAATAGTCTGCGAAGGTGAGTATCGTATGTTTGACCATGTGTGTATGGGACCTCTGGTTTTTGAAACAAAGATGATGGTGATTCAGGCACCATATGTGGTCCTCTATTGCCTCCACTATTAGGCCTCCTTTGATCCATGTTGAGGTGAGGTTGTTGCAAAGGTCAATTTTCTATTATTTGAGACATGTCAAAATCATGAGGGATCTTGGCTCCACTTTGTGCCATCACTTGTAAGAAATATTGTCTATCTCTCCTCATTATTTCCTCAACCAATCGATTAAAATGGGGATCCATAATGGAGTCTTCCACTTCTACTGAATGTACAGAAAATTTGTCCATATTGTCATTGTGTGTATCAATGTCATTGTGTGTATCAATGTTGTTTGTAGTGTCCATGTTCTCAATATTTGGAATGTTTCTATAGGCATCCATGTCAGGTAATGTAGTATGATCAGAATTGAAAAAGATATCATTGTCATACTCATAGGAACTCATGTTTGCGGACTCTTGAGCCTCTTTAGTTTCTCTCCTAGATTTTTGGGAACGGGTTTCAACCATGAACTAGGTATTGACCAAGATGTGTGAGACTAGATGAAAATGGAAAGAGTATGGAAGAACAAGAGTTGGAAGGAATGTAAATGAATCTAAAGTTTACTTGCAATGTCCAAAGTGTAAGACCAAGTATGTATGTAGTAGAGTAGGTGTGACTTCCAAAGAGATGATAGTTTCTCTTGATGAGGTAAGTTGACATTGACTCTAAGTAAGACCAAATGAGACCCAAAGGTGATAGACCTTGATGAGGGACCACTTAGCAAAATGTTGTTGTATGTAGTGTGTTGACAAAGTAAGATGAGGATAAGCAAGTGACCTTTTGACTCAAGTTTAGACAAATGTGAGTGTAATGTAAGGTGTAAAGTAATAATAGACTTTATGAGACCCAAAGACAAGTTGAATGCTAGATGAAAACCCCAGAGAGATAACCTAGGAAGCTCAATAAGTCTAAAACTGGCTGTTCTTGTTTGCTGAATTATGAAAGTTTTCAATCCTGAACACAGACGTGCTTGTATACTTCACAGACATGCTTAAAGGACACAGACGCTATTCTGTTAGACACAGACACGCTTAAATGACACAGGCATGGTTCTGCCTTCATAGACACGTTTTTATGACATAGACACGGGTCTATTAGACACAGACGCATTTAGATGACACAGACGCGGGTCTATTAGACACAGACGTGTTTAGATGACACAGACGCGGGTTTGTCAGACACAGACGCGGGTCTGTCAGACACAGACGTGTTTCTGCAAACTTTGTGCAATTTTTCCAATCTGTGAAGTTGTTTTGTTGTGACCAAATATGAATGTTTGACTATTTTTCGTGACAAGAGGACACAGTGTTGATGAGGACTCAATGTTTGCAAGTGTTTAGACTCCAAAATGACTCAAAGACAAGTGTGTTGTTTGATGTAAAATTGTTTTGCATACACTTGAAGACACAAAAGATACAATGTTCTGGTGTTTGGTCTTGAATGTTTGATTGTTCAAAATAAGACAAGCACAATTCTTATGGTTGGCCAAGATAATAGTTATTGATCCCACATGGAGTTTCCCCCAAGGCTATGCTATTCAAAGCGGATACTTAGATGCTTGATCCCACTAGCTCCACCCTCAGCACTCACTACTTGGGGCAGCCAAGCATTAGTCCCCACGAAAACTCCTCATGGCGAACTTTGTATCTCTACTAAGAACCGTATGTGTGTGGGCCGCTACCAAAGGTACGACCTCCTGCCCCAACAACTAGAAGGATTTTGGCTTCTAAAACAAAAAGGTGCTAGTAAGGGCATCAACTCATGTGGCCATACATGCGGCACTTTCAGCTCTGTAAATATAGAAGGCTCCCAGCCGGTAGGGGTTACACCCTACAAATGATCAAATAAATTTGATCAAATGGGTTTATGGGGAGACATAGTGTCAGTATGAACTAATTAGCACATGTTATCCATAGTTTTCACCATGAATACAGTTATTTATAGTGGTTTGGAAGAAGATGGCTTTTCTTTTGCTACCACTTGGGTCATTCTCTCCTCATTAGTAGTCCTAATGACCACACAGGGAGACAGGCCCTCTAAAGATTAAACAAAAAGAACCTATTGCTCAAGACACAGAAGATAATGGTTCAATTTTAGTGCACCAATTGAAATGTTTACTAGTCTATGAAAACAAGACACACAATAAAATCAAAAACCCTTGCCAAGGACCTGCAACAAAGATTTATTAGTAGTTTGGATTGTTTGAAATAATCACCCCTTCCTGCAAGCACATAAGTTAGGTAAATTTTAGATCCAAAAGACTTTGTGAAACAGGGGCCTTCAACAATACGATTTTGCTTTCAAGACAAGTTGCACCAATTTCGTTAGCTAGATCTGAAAATGTTAGCTCAAAATAAACAAGATCTGAAATCCGAATGACAAAAAATTGAATTAATGAAACCAAAAACACAAAAACCGAACACAAACATAGTTGTCACATACACAGATGCTGCTAAAACACACAAACGTGCCTAAACCGAACACAAATGCGGCTCCCGAACGCAGATATGTTTGAATACTTCACAGATGCGGCTGAGGAACACAAATGCATTTCCCCAAATCTGCAAAAAAAAAAAAAAATATTATCGAATACGCATACGCGGTTCCAGGTTTCACAAATGCGGCAGAAAATCAAAAATGCATTCCGAAAGTGCGCAAACACGAAATATCAAAATGTTGTAGGAAATATCAGATCTGTAACTTCAAAACAAAATCTGCAATAAAAGATGTTAAATGCAAAAGGGACAAGGGTCCCACTGGGTCTGCCAAAATGTATACGGTGAAAATGGATAACAACAATGTTGAAAGACTAAATAGATTCAACCACAAAACCCTAGCCTAACAACAACAAAGATCCACCATAACATATGAAGATTACCTAAGAAAATGCAAATCAAATGAAATCACAAAGATTATACCATCACATGTCCAATAGGGTTTGAATCTCCATTCTTCCTATCTCCATTGATCTTGCTTGATATATTTGCTCTCGGATTTTATATGTGCACAAGAGCTCAACAAAGAACGGAAATGTGGTTGCAAGTAGGATTGCATATGAAAGTTCAAATGTGTAGTGTAGTCGAGTGCGCAATTGAGTTAGGGTTTGATAATGAAGGAAGCGTCTCCTTATATAGAAGACACTATATGAAATGGAGGGATAAGATTGAGAGGTGTAAAAGATAAATGGTCGGCTATGATTAGAGGGTAGGTAAAAGAAATAATAAAATAATGAGAGGGTAGGTAGTGTAGGAATTAAGAGATGAATGACACGTGTCATGGGTAGAAAAGGTTAATGAATTATTTAAATAAATAAAGATTTATTTAATTAATAGTAGAAGTGGGATCAATTAAATAAATAAGATATTTATTTAATTTAGGAAAATGATAATTTAAATAAATAAATGTATTTATTTAAATGAGAAATAAGGCTAGAAGAGGATAAATGAATTAATTAAATAAATAAAGATTTATTTAATTAAAAGAAGAATTAGGTTAAAATAATTAAATAAATAAAATATTTATTTAATTAGATTGGACAATTTTAGGTGTCTACACCTAGTTTTTCACAATGTCAACAAATAAAACCATGTATGAGAATAAATATTATTATTACCAGACGCAAAAGAAAAAGGAGCTGCGAGCAACAAAAACAATAGCAGAAACACATAAATGACATTTCCCTTCGTCGTGTATTCTCTACAAAGGTGATCAATGTATTCTGTTTGAAAAAGATAATTGCTTATATAGCTCCTCCTTGGTGTGTTCCGCCCAAATTGTTTAAGTAATTGTTTTAATTACTTAAGAGAATTTAAATAGTTTTATTTGGGTCTTTCTATTATGAAAATAGAACCAATGAATAATAGAACTTGAAACTGGTTGAAATTGAACTTTAAACTTGTTGAAAATTATAACAAAGTGGATAAAAGTTAAAACTCATTGCATTGTTAATATATACTAGTCTTCAAGAAAAATATAAGAATTTTTGGTATAAGTATCTCATATCTTATTGAAAAAGGGTTGTCATCTTTCACCTTCATGTCTATATCTTGAAGAGGTATAAGGAAAGAGTCATGTGAAGACAAGGAACCTAATAGATCAGTGTGATTGTTTTAAGTTAAGAATGGAGGATGGAAGCTTGATAGTCACCAAAGTGTCTAGTTTTAGTTAAGGGGTCAAGGAATGTTGGTTCTAAATTTGAATGAGGTTAGTTGGATGGCCATTATAATCAAGTAAAGTCAAAATAGCATTGACCAATCTATTATACCAAATTTATATTACCATACTATCATATGATGGCAAAATATTTATATGGATATCTACATGACCATGTTATCATATAAAAAAATATTCTTGATTAGAATTATAATATGAAAGGTACGGACTATAATGATTAAAAAAAAAGATGTTTATATGCCTATATTAGATCTAGACAGTCAAAGACACATGTAACTCAGATTAAGGAGAAGGTTGAGGATAGTCATAATGATTCATAATAATCATTTTATAAGAATGAACACTAAACTAAGGTCAACTCATAAGCTAAACATGCAAGCTATACAATTTTAGTTATTTCAAGTCTTAAGTTGACTTTGTACGAAGTTCCATAATCTAATGTAATATTTATCTATAAAATGAAATTTACTCTTAAAGGAGGACCTCGTCTCTATTATTATAATCCATCTACACTTGAGATCAATGATTCGAAAAAGAATAATCATCTATATCTAAATTAAAATCAAGTGATGAGTCTTACATATATTATCACACGCATCTTAGTATATGTGAATAACCAATTAATCATCCAGAACTCATTTTTGGAACTTATTTCATAGCAAGATATTTTAGATAGCATCATATTAAGAGAAAATATTTATTTTGGGTGATGTAAAGAGTAATGTATTCATGGTAGTAGGGCCCAATGAAGGACTATCCAACCATGCATCCAATAATAATAGGCATACATAAAATAGAAACTCACGATTAAATGATAAAAATTTACCCCAAAAAACCCTCAAAGAGGGAAAATACAAGCCTCCAAAATATTCCTTTTCATATTGTATAATTCTCAATTAAGTAAGGAATTTCCATAACATTTATGGTAGGCTATACTTCAATAAAGACTATAATATTTGTATTGTCAAAATCCATCCTGAACTTTCAATCTCCTACTTATGCTTAAACCTCCAACCTTGGATAAACAAATGCTCTCCATATCTCCCACTTTATGATCCTCAAAAAATTATAAGAACTTTATATATAGAACTATCAAGCCTCGAAGATGATCTATGTTAGTTATAAGGTGACACAAATCTATAGGCCCCATAAAGTTCATGTAGTTGATCAAGTATAGACAACCTCCAAACTAAATTTGGAATTAACAGAAGGGAATATTATCGTGCAATTCTCATCATAGGTATGTCTAGTAAATTTATCTCTAGAAGAACTCCATTGTTGGTGCAAACTCCCAAAAGGTTGGCATAGTTTTTTAGTAAGAGAAGTTTCTCTTAGACATGGCCCAAACCCTATTATAAGGAGAATAGAAAATTTCCCCAAGAATTAACCAAAGATAGGATTGGACAATATTTGAAACAAACTTAGGCACCTTCTCATCTATCTTTCTTCTTTGAACTACTATCCAACCACAATTGTCTTCTAAACTTAAATACCCATGTGAAGGGGAATAGGAAACCCCTTCATAAGCTCCAACATAGGGCACAACACTAATAGAAGAAGGTGGTCTAGAAAAAATATAATAAGGTAAAATAAGGTCTTGATGAAAAAACATCTTTATCGTCAATAATAGATTTAGTTTGGTAATCAATAGAGAAAATAGAAAAAAAACATCCTTATTGCCAACATGATCTAGAGGGGCAAAGTTAGATGCCAAGGGAACCAATACAAGAGAGGAGGGCTTAGAAGCCTCTGAATTTCTTGAATCATTTGGGAATATTATAACATCATAGGGAAGATAATTAGTCCACCAAGAGAGAGAGGACTTGTGAGAGCCACAAGAAAAACTAGTGGCCAGATGTCTTGTAGCAAAGTAACATATACACCAAAAAGGAATTCCCTCATAATCAATGAACTAGATCCAAGGATGGTCATTCACTTGTAAAATAATTTCACATAGAAGAGATTTTGACAGATCAATTTTTGCCAGAATACGAGCAAAGGAGGTGTCAAATAAATTATAAGTAGCAACATCCACTTGCATAAAATGACCATAACCATTTCCAATTGCCTCATAGGTAGTTGTACGCTATAACCTATGGGAGATAAGGCAATCTCACCCAAATATGGGGCACTTCATTCGGTTCCTTGAATGGGTTAAAAAAGGGAGACCAAAGATGAGGCAAGTGAGGGTGTGAGTCCCACATTCAATCTCTATAGGTTAATAATAGTAGCCCTATCGACAGAAAAATAAAATATCAAATAAACCTCTAGCATGGGGATAGATCTCCATCTCACCATCCACCAATGGGAGCCAATGTGTAGTATCCAATGATTCACTTATAGTCATCATATATATTCACTTGAAATGAGTTGAACACAATTGTATTATTCACTTATAGTCATCATATATATTCTTATCTTGATCACCTTCTCCATGATCAATGCACTCTCATTATCTTATCTAGATATTGTAGCATCTACAGTTCATTATTGGCATTTTTTTTTTAAAATAGAGAATTTCTATTATGATCTTGCATTCTTATGTCACACTATCTAGAGGGCTTCATTGACCTAATATTATTACATCTTACTATAATATATCATAACACCCATAAGATGATATAATCACATTGTTACATTTTGGTATTTCTTGGATAATTCATATGATGATCCTATATTACTATACCTCATTTCTACTTTCACACATTATCACATTGGCATATCTTATTCTCATGTTCTGCAAGTACAATGGTACCATATAATTTCTACATCTTATGTCTACTATCTTACATGATCTTATTGTGCCACATACTATAAGATAACGATATTTGTCTACTATCTTACATGATCTTAGATATTGTAATATTTATGGAAACTTTGGTCATAAAGATAGTGAACATTGGAAAATAAATATGTTCATAAAGAAAAAATGGAAATGCTCAACATATCTATATTTGTTGAAGATTATTTTGGTAAAAATGAATGGACCATAGATTTAAGTTCTACACAAAATATTTCTCATATGAAGGATCAACTTGAGTTGCTACATAAATGTGAGGAAAATATGTGTTTTGGGTGATAATGGTGTTCTACAACTAAAAGGAATTGCAGACACTAAAGTTAAAAATAGAATGTTTAAAAACATTTTAAAGTTTGGTTCCAAAATTAGAAATAAATTTACTCTCTTTTTAAAATAACAAATAAAGTGTATACATTTGAAGTCTATATGATGATAAACCATTTGATTAAGGATACAATTCAAGACTATAAATGCTTTGGTTGGTAAAGTTTATAATAGCTTACATAAATTTTACAAGTTTGTGGATACATAATCCCTTTCTTTTATTGTTCACAATTCAACACATCCTATGTGTGATGGAATATTTACTATTTTTAAAACAGACTACAAGATCATCCTCATACAACTAGGATAATTTAATCTTTTAATACTTTCATTAGTAGGCAAAATTAATCTAACTAAAGAAATTATGCCAAATTGATAGGATGCTTGGTCCTCCTATTCCATGATAAGGATGCCATGGATTTTAGGTGAAAGGAGTATTTTACCCATATGGAATGCATATTAGATTTCATACTCTCCCCAAACTTTTTTCAAGTAATTTGAAATGAGATTTAGAAAGTTATTTTTTAAATGTGGATGGAAGATTATAAATTTATGTTGGTTGAATATTTTTGTAATTTTAAATTTTGTAGGCTTGTCAACTTCAAAGGCACCTTTTGTGACGTGACAACAATTGCATTTATGATATCATTCCTCCAACATTGTACAATATTGGAGAGGTTGAGGATCACTAGAAATAGTTACTTATGTGCCTGAATGAGAGAACTCGATGCATCAACGAAAGGTAGATCAGACACCGTCCATAACATATATCCATGCTTAGGCAAGAAGGATATTATATAAGAGATCAAGATCAATGACATAGACACTAAAGGCATGTAGTTATTAAATAGAATTTGTAATTTGTTTCATTAAAATGAAATATTTATTTGATATAATTATTTTCATTAGAAAATATTATTAATATATTTTATAAAAAATATAGTATATAATAAGAAGACAAATTTATTGGTATAGATCATAACTAAGCTTATATAAGAACTTTTACAAGTTCATCTAAATATTGACGATGATCTTTCAATGAAGATTAGTAGCAGCCATTAACTAAGCTCTATGCAGCATTCACCTTCCTCTTTACACTTCACATTCAAATCTTTTTGTTTGATTTTTCCCATCATGCCCCCACTTATCCCTTCATTGCATGAGAAAAGGAAACTGATTGGTTCCGATCATTTGTATTTGAACAAAAACAAATTGAGCTTTTCCAACAAATATGTTTTACACCTGTTATTTGTCTGGAAGTTTCTAAGCCTCCCATCATGCCTAGCTAAGGTTGTTGTGTTTGTCTTTACACCAGCCAAATGCATTTGCTTGAAAGTAATTAAAACCTTGTCAAACAGTTCACATACCCAGTTTATGCTTCCACATTTCGTATACATGTCTACCAAGGCAGTCACAACTACAACATTTGGTAAAATTCTTTCTGAGCTGAGAGATGTCCATGCCTTGTCCCAAAGCTTTCACTTCAGAGAGTAGTGGTTTTTTTTTAATGCTTATCACAGCTAACTAAATAGAGACATAGTTACCCATTTATCGTAGAAGCCTTAGACTTATGTGTTTAATATTGGTTAATGACACATGGATATGTAAATTTTTAATTTAGGTGTACAAGTGTAAATATAACAATTGTCACACAAAATTAGAAATATTGTTATACGTATCAACACTATTACAACAACATTTGTATATCCTTTAGAAAACAAATTTATTCATGGATACAATATGAAAACAGTTTGTAAACATTTACAAGAACACATTTCGTAAATATTTGTTGTCATTAGTTTTTAAACACTTTTATACAAGATGTCCCCTCCTACCATCATTTGTCCTCCTCTCTAGCACTATCATAGTTTTAACCACTGTTGTTTGAAAATGATGTTGGTAACACCTTTCCATTATCACTATCATAAAGAATAGGGCACACTTTGGTTGTCACATTAGATTTCATGACATACAAGCTAAGCATCCCATACTACATGCATGCGACAACTTTAATGATGGCATGACATGATGCACCTTGAATCTGATGGAACTATAGAACCTAATTCCCTTTCACCCATCTTTGGCCTATTTGTGTTATTTGTGTTCACCGTCTTCTCCCTCAACCAATAAGGGATGCTCAATTCCTCCATACAAAGAACATTCCATGGAAGATGCTTGCAATAATTGGATACCCATGCATTGGCATTATCTGGCACATTACCTACATCAAAATGGATATTATCTTTCACATTTTTACTATACAAAAAGGTATATCTTTCCATAATTTAAAAAAAACCACCTATATCCTACCAAATATTAAGCAAATGTATATTATCATAAGCATTTAGATTTGAACCTTTCATTAAGGTTGTTAAAGATATGTGCAAATGATTAATTATTTTTTCAAGAATGTTGTACATGCAAATTATATCAAGAATATAATTAACAATAGTGGAAATACTCTTTACAGCATCACTAAAACAACTCTTTACAATAGTGAAAATACTCTTAACTACCTCACTAATAGAATTTTTATAAATAGATTTCTAAGGCTTCCTAAATGATTAAATAACTATGGAACTAAAGTATTTAAAAATTAATAAGAAGATCAAGTATCCTTCAATCTTAATACAAATTATTTTGCATAAATAAACATTAATTACCTCTTATATTCTAACGTTAATCTTGAGATTTTTCATACAATACATGGATTTTACATAGAGATAGTATATAATCCATACCTACATACAACCTCATCTTAATATAATCATAAATCGCATCTATAAGTTTGAGAGGACTAATAGTTTCATATACTAAAAATCTAATGGCACCATCGATCATCATGTGTTTTGCAAAGCTACCCATATCAGCTTATATCTTCATTCCCCTTGCCATCACCACCCCAACCAAAAAGTGTGGATCCCTAAAACCCTTGTCTTAAGAGCCCACTGAATTTGTGATGATGATAACTTAAACCAAGAGGTCAACCACCTCAGGAAAGTCTTTAAGTTGAATGGGTAAAGTAACAAAAAAATTTCTAGAGCCTTCCACCAAGACAAGTCCTATTTCCATTCTAACACCAATCCTTTGTGCTCTTAGCCACCATTACTCTTGGGTGTCCCTTCCTTTTGCTGAAGGAATCTCCCACAAGGTCTCAAAAATTCTTCTGAAGAAAGGTCTTCATTGTGAGTTCAAACCATTTTTTACCTTAAATAAGTGTATCCCCTCTCTCAAAGACTCTAGAGTTGTCTTCTTAGAGTCGAGAGTCTACAAGGTCATCTTCTCTTGTGCCATCCCCTATATCAGTGAAACAAGTCGATTTGTTAACACCAATGCAACACCTCGCCTCATATATACCTAATACAACCCTAGAAACTATTACATGTTTTTCTTCAATATATGGTTAGATAGATTGGGGGATTATAAATGAGATTATTAGATGGAAATATGTTGGGTATTCCCTAATAAACTTAATAAAAATTGATGGAAAATAATATGACTTATTATCATGGTCTAACTATACTTGTGAACGTGTTGGCTATGTGCATGAAAGTAATGAGGTCTATAGAAGGAGGGAGAAACACATATTCCAAATTATTTTCCTCTATGAGAAATTGTAATTTTAAGCATTTCTTTTTACTTATAAGGAAATGAGATATTATTATTTGATATAGAGGTTTTTATGAGTTTTATCATTGTGGGTCTTTAATGTGAGTCTTTGAGTCAATTTTCATGTTTTGATTACCAAAATAGACCCCCAAGGTATATACCCTTGAGGCAGGGACCTATTAGATATGCAATAAAGGTCCTAGGACATGATTTCACACTCCAAAAGTCCTCATTAAGATGAGTGATGAATTTGGAGGGTAGATGGGTTGAGGGTACAAACCCCACCCCCATACCTTAAGGATACAAAAAGATTGTGAACACAGTTGTCACTAACAATCAAAACAATCAATGATTGAATTAATATTTTATCAAGGATACTACAATGGTGTCGAGTCTAGTTTTAGTACTACCCTATGAATCATGGTATTCTTGGGTGTATAGCTATGAAAGTGGGTTGAGACCACACCTTAGCTCATGGGTGTTGGGAATCAGTTCACATTAAAATCAAACATACTATTTGATGATATGATTCATATATAACTAGGTCGGAACAAAGAACACTCCCTGAATAAATATAATAGAAATAGTAGAAACCACACATTTCAATCCTCAAACATAATAGGCAATATAGGCAATGATCCTTACATATTAGCTCATGGGTGTTGGAAATCAGTTCACATCATATTAAACATTTTCTCGATGATATCATTCATATATAACCTGGGCTAAAAAAACCACTCCCTGAGGGCTTGAACAAATCCGACACAAATAACACAAACCAAACATTTCAAACCTCAAATAGAATAGCCATATAGGAGACGCTTACATATTGAAAACCCTAGCACGTCTTATTACAGCAATGGTAAAGTGTGAAAAGTTGGGGTTTCCAACCTTGGAAAAGACCACAACATATCAACACCCCAATATATCAATACCCGTTTTAAAAAGCATAACATGGTGGAGTAAAAGACCACAACATATCAACACCCCAACATCTCAATACCGTATTCTAAAATCCTCACAATTCAAAATTTGATAAAATGGCTAAATAACATGAGAGGTTGAGTGCATATAGATTAACTGGTATGTCGCGTCTCCAACACAAGCGACCTTTGAAACCACAAACAAAACCACTCGCAACTCTACAATCCAATCCAACCCTGGAAGAAAAATAAATCATAAAAAAAGGGTTGAACACAAAAATAAACAATCAAAGAACAACCACACATTCCTAATACTCCTCGACACCTACCAAGAAATCATAACCATAACACACTTGTTGACAAAAATTTACAATTGCATGCATTCGGTTCTCACCGTTGATTTCTTCTGCTAAGCCCCACAAGCCTCGAAAGTACAAACAACAAATGAAACATAAATATAGTGGTCAGTCGTTATATGGTTTATTCAAAAAAATTACCTGTTGGAAGTTGATTAACTACAATTGCCTATTCTGAGTCGGTCTAATATACTGACATTCGAGCCATGAATCCCATCATCCGTCCATCGACCTCGACGGGCCACATGATGACAACTAGTGCCCCCCCCCTATAGCATGAGGCATGGCATGATGGTAATACATGGTCTTAGGCATGTCATTTTTTTGGCTGGATAGCTACTACCTAAAATCAATGACAAGGTGTATGACCATGCTATTTCATGTATGTATTTTATGTATCTTGAGAGTACGGTATGCCATTTTTTTGGTTGGATAGTCAGCTCCATATTTTTCTCCTTCACTTTTTTCGCAAGCTTTTTGGGCAAAGGTAAAGGGTCCCACTAGTGTAAATGGGCTACAAATCACCATGCTTGGTGTTGTACAACTTTTGCTGCCATTTTCAGTGGTCCCTACAAATTTTGTTCTCCTCAAACAAGTTATGGCCACGTGGTTGTAATGAATTAATGGGCCAGTTCCACTCGCAAGCAAAAGAGGCAGAGACTTCTGACTTATGATGTCACTATTTATAAATTTGTGATTTTTTTTTAATTGAATTTTCTGCTTGTTGAAATCGGAAGGATTTTAGAAAATTGATATGTTTAAATTGTTTAAAATAAGAATTAAAAATAAACTATAGAATTTTGGTTCAAAATTTTTAATTCTCTCAAATGATCGGTTAAGTTAATTGAATGGATTCAATACTTATCAATCTTGGAAGGAACTAGTAATTATTCAATGCACGATAAATTTTCTAAATTTGTTGAATAAAAGAAAACTTTATACATAATATAAAATGTTATAACATATAGACAAGAGCAAAAAAGTCATAGAAGTGGATTCTGGAGAAAAAAAAAATACAATCATAGTATTAGTCAGAAGAAATAGTGTAACTTAGGTAGAATATGGATTAAATCAAATTTGTGAGAATGCAATATAATTCTTTTTTATAATTATTATCTTCTAATGTTGGGAATAATATTACTATTGAATAAATTTGATATTTGCAACTATAATATTTGTCTTATGATAAATATTGATATAAACCATGACAAGAGTATTACCTTTAGATGAAACATAAATATTATTAATAATAATGTAATATTATACAAACCTTTTTTTATTTTAATTTTAAAAATTCAATAAAAAAACATAAATTATAAAATTTAATTTCATTATTTTGAAAAAGATTTACATTTTTTAATTATCTAAATTTTAATTTAAAACATGATACTTTACATTCTCATTTATTAATATAATTAAAAAAGTTATTTTTTTAAAAACAATTTAGGTAATTAGACTGTTCCCTTAATGTAATAATAAAAAACAAGCTCATAAACGTGTATTACTATTTATTCTTTGTTCACCATGCTTACAGGAGCAATGGAAACTTTCATAACAGAAGAAAGACTCAAACTCAGTGGAATAAATGAAAGAGCTTATTTATCACATTTATGATAACACCAACAAGTCAATGCCCAGTCTTTACCGTGGTCATCACACTCTCCAAATTCTTGATGATCAACATTTTGGCACACAGAATTGCGCTCACCCTTCCTCCAAAATATGCATGCCCCATGAAATCCACCGCTCATGGTTCTTTGTCATGTTGGTCGGAGAAGAGGAAGTTTAAAGTGAGGATGATGATGATTCTATTCAAGGTTGGGCATGTTGTTTCATCGATCTATTCAAAGATTTTATTTATTTAACAATAGATGGGTAGTATAGTAATGGAGGATGAATGTAAGTAATGTTAGATGGTTTTGATATTTTGTATGTAATCTAAAGATTGTAAGAGTTTGCTCTTTAATTGGTATTTTTTTATAATGATTTTTTATTTGATTAGTCCCATCTTATTATTTGTCAATATTTCAATATAACAAAGATAATCAAAAAGACTTTTTTTTCATTGAATATTTACATAGACATATTTTATTGATTTTTGATAAAAAAAAATATATATATATATATATATTCATATGAATGATATCAAGTTTCCACAATCCATAATGAATTATTACATGAAAGCTTCTAAATTAAATTATGTAGATAATTTTTTAACATCAAATCACACTTTGTGATCTATCATTAGAATAATAAAGAAAGTCCAAAAAATATATATTTATATAACAAAAATTTCCCAAACCTTAATATCTTTTAACAGTAATCAACCAAATCAAAATAACCTATATATATACATCCATACTCTTAATTTAAAAAATCAAAATCAAAATCATATGAAGTCTCATGAAAGGACGTCCAAAAAGTGTGTCTGAAGTAGAAACTTGTTGAAGACAATTACCAAAACTCACGAAGAAAAAATAATTATAATATAAATTTTTCATACCTATTCCCATTATATTTAAAAGCATTTTTTCACATTAGTTTTTTAAAATGATGTGCACATGGGGAATTATATCAACTCTCCTATTTTAGTTGTATCCTTAGCTTTTGTAGCTTTTTTTCATTTTTCCCTTTGAGGTGTAGAGGGTACAAGTTAGTAGAATTGTGTGACCTAGAGTGGGAATTATGAAGAATCTTAGTTAATGTATTTTCTTTTTATTTAAAATTTTGGAGTTTTTATTTTTTCATGAATAATATGTATATTTATATTCTACATAATGTTCTTATCTTACACTTGCTCATATTCTATAAAATTAAACTTCAATGCTTCCTATTCAAAAATTTATAAGATTGATTCATAAAATTGGATTTAAAGGAATGAAGTATAAATGCTATATATAGAGAAAGAGACTTTTAACAGATTTACATTACAAGAGAATGTATAATTCTATTTTTTTCAATACATAATTTTATATACAAAATAATTATCACAAATATTAGTAAAAAAATATTATATTTTTTAATTGAGAAGCATTTATTTCTTAAAATTAAAATATCTGAAAATGTTATTCTTTTCGATGTGAATGTTTAACTCCATTTTCTAGAATATCCATAAATTTAATATTTTAAAAAACTAAAATTGTAGACTATTTTGATTCCTAACATATCCAAGTATGCATCTCATTTCATTATGATTTTGTCCTCCACTGAATGTTGTTTGTGATTTGAAAGCTTCTAATTCTAGAGAGTAAAAGAAGTATGAAGGCCAATTATTGACTACACATGTTTTAATCCTAAATTACAGTTAGAAAGCAAGCCTTTAGGAAATTAGAAGTAGAGAAATTGCTGATTTGGAAGCTCAAGATTTAATGGACCGTAAAGAATCTCAATACACTATGGACAATATTTATTCACATAAGGAAAATATTTTTCTTTGTGTGTACTTTTTTTCTCATCCACTATTGTCCAATCTCCTTTACATTTAGCATATTACACAAGGATAGGGAGGAGAGACAATTTCATAATTGATTCAATTCTTATCAGTGACTTGCATAATACATAGATTATTACAAATAGGATAATTGGCCATGCTTCTATATCATATTCATTCTCTCATTTTTCTCTAAATGATCCTATAGTTGCATTGACTACTTCACACTCACATGAATTTATTTAGTGGATCAAATATCTATGAATAAATTTTTCTCACTTGAACCTATATGTGTGCTTCCATCATCTGCCTTGGTTCATGAGAATTGTGGTGAGCTTCCACCTCCCACATCTTCAGAGATTGGCTTAGATCAGAAAGATAAGGACTTCTTTCCATGCATTGCAATGTACTTTGTTGAGTCACACATTCTAGATATTAAGGACATGAATAAGATTATTCACTTCCTCTTCCATGATAGCTACATCCCACCTGTCATCTCTTCATCATTTCTCTTGGAGGTTGCTCTACAAGTATTTGAATATTATATTCAAATACTATATTATGTTTCAACATCTATATTATATTCGAGTATTTGAATATTTGAATCCACTTCATAGAAGCGATTCTTACTTTGTTTATGCAAGGGTCTGCGGTTCTTTTGCAATTTTGCGGAGAAGTCATGGCCATGGAAAAGGCTCCATTGGTTATTTTTTTTAATCAAAATGAAATGGGATTCAAGTTATGTTTTGGTAAATGGTTCAAGGTTTCATTACATCTCAGGATATGAATTTATTTTGTTTAACACTATTTTCGTTTATTATTTTTGTTAAGTTTTGAAATGATTATTTATGACTTAATTTTTGACCTGCTAAACATGTATTAATATTATCTTGGATTGTTTTTGTAAACATGACTTATATTTTAGAAGGGTATTTGCTAGAGAGGATTATTGACAAATATGGTTTACAACAATAGTTACTATGAGTTTATTATCTCTCTCTCTCTATATATATATATATATATATAAAGGATTTATGCACATTTTTTGGTTCTATAGAAGAGCTCAATAGTAGTGGAGTTGGATCTATGATTTCTTTCGACCTTTTCAGCCTGAGCCCTTTTCTTGGTATATGGCTCTTCTAGGTGATCCGCCTAGAATCCTCTTCAAGTTTTCCTAAATATGGCATGCTTTCATAATGGAGATCCTATTTACTCTTTGGAAAGATAGAAATGTTGTTCTTTTCACTCACAACTCTTTGGATACTAATGTCTCGCTGTATGCTAAATCTTGCATTTGTTATAATGTATCAATGCGGATTCAGGTGCAAGCCGATAAAGTGGCTCTTGAGGTGGGCCACTTACAGGAGCTCCTTCAGCGTTGGGGCAATGCCCCTTGTACGGTTGCCAGAGTGCCGCCATATTTTGTTTCTGCCAACTGCACTCCATGTTGGAAATTTGGAGGAATTGATTATGTGTTGCATTCATGTTTTGTCATTGATGTCAACACTAGTTGTTATGGTTGATTATCAGCAAACAAGTTTTGGTTACCGGCAGAAGATCTAGTGTTACCGGCAAAAGGGACTATCTGTTGGACACTTCCGACATGTTTAGTTTTATGTGCTACATGTTCCTAGAGCATGTTTTGGTCAGTTGGTATTGACTTGGTGATCGGATTCTATCATACACTCTAGTAAGCCTATACCAGTAAGGGTTTAAGGTTTTACCGGCAGAGCTTTTATTGAGAATCTTTGACAAGATGCATAAGTGATGCTGGTGCGGATTCTAGATGGAATTTAGGATGCAGAAGGTGATCCTTGATCGAGCCTCGACTAGATGGAGACATTGCTTTAGTGTAGCAGACACATACCTATCTAGGTTATGGACCAATATCATGTTAACGTGTTATCTACATGTTACCGGGATGATTTATGGATTGGTTAATATTGTTTTGGTTTAAAGCTGACATGGCATATCATTGTAATATGGATGTATGTAATGATCTTATTGTAATATCTTTTAGGTGGCTAACCTAATTGGTTTAGGCCTTAGGGTTTGTATAATTTATGTAAGATCTCATTGTAGATTGCGGATATGGGAAAGGGAATGTAATGTGCGAATAATGTAATATCATTCAGGCAGAGGAGATTTGATCAATCATTGAAGATCAAATAGGGTTTATGTAACAGATCAAAGGCCTCTAGTATTGAGCTTAATCAAGACTATAATCAAGCATGGTAGATGCTATCTCTGGCAGTTCAATCTTCTGGATTGTTGTCCAATTATCTTGAGGTGGTTATAACCTCTCTATAGTCAGTAAGACTCTTTTATAATTAGCAGTACGCTCTATGCAGGGTGCCTTCCTGCATGTGCAGGCCTCTCATTGTATCACATACTTTTTGCAAAAGTATCATCTGACTGTGGGTAGGCTTCCCACCGTAGATTTTCCCTTTACCAGGTTTTCAACGTACAAATCATGGTGTTATGCGGTATGGTTGCATTGTGTTGATTATTTGTTTTATTGTTAAGTTGTATTGTTTACCAGTATGTGTTTCTGCGTATTTAATGTTTATGATCTCTGGTTAAAGGTTGTAAAGTGGATTGATTGATACAATCTGTTGACAACTGATTCACCCCCGCCCTCTCATTTGTCCTCCGGTTATCCTAACAATTGGTATCACAGATTTAGTCCTCTTTTGCAGAAGCTTAACCACTTGAGGTAGATCCTATGGCAACTAATCCACTGGCAACTATTTTCAGAAGAGAAATCCCTAAGCTTGATGGAACAAATTATGGGATATGGAAAATCCAAATGGAGACTCATCTTATATGTCTTGGCAAGGATATTTGGGAGATCACTGAGAAAGGATATACATATTATGATCCGGCATCTGGCAATCCTGCTCCTGCAGAATTGGACAAAAATATTGAGAATGATTGCAGAGCTAGAGAAGCCCTCCTGTGTGCACTTACTGATCAGAAAATCATGGGATTGACTAATAAATCATCTACAAAGGTTATGTCAAATAAATTGCAAACTCTGAATGAAGATGACCCTACTGTCAAAATTGCTAAAATTGATGGTTACTGGGTAAGATATGAGAGCCTAAAGATGGATGACAATGAAAGAATTGCTACATTTATGGAAAGAGTAAATGAGATTGTCATAGAAATTCAATGTTGTGGAGGATCTTTGAGTGAAGATGAAATAGTTTTGAAAGCCTTGAGAGCCCTTCCACCGGATTACAATATGAAGGCAACTACATTAAATGAATTGAGAACAATGCCAAACACTTTAGTTAACAAAGACATTCTAATTGGGAAATTATCTGCTTTCGAGCTTGAAGAATTTGGACCCTCTGGAGCTACAAAGTCTGAACCTGGTTTTCATGCATCATCACCATCTACCGACAAGAGTGATTGGAAAGCCTTATATGCAAAATCATTGGAAGATATAAGGAAAGAGGATGAAGAATTTGAGCAACTTGAAGCCTTATTTGCTAGAAGAGTAACTAAAGGACCAGCAAAAAGTAAGTATGGAGGAAAAGCACCTTTTAAATATTTTGCATGTAATAAGATTAGTCATTTTGCATCTATATGTCCTAAAAGGAATGCAAGATTTGAAGAAAGAGTTAAGAAATCATTCAAGCCTAATCATAATAGATATAGATTCAAGAGAAATAAGCAATGCTACATAGAAAATGAGAAAGGAATACGTGATGACTCTGAGGATGAACCGGCAGAAGACTCTGCTAGTGGATCTAGCAATAGAAAGGAATGGGTGTTCTATACCCTAAAGGGAGATGAACCAGAACTGGCTATCAAAAATGAAGAAAAGGCCCTGGTAGTAAAAGTTGAAGATAAGGATGAATGGGTAATTGATACTGGATTCTCACATCATATGACTGTAGATAAAAGAAAACTTGTGTCCCTACATGAATACAATGGCAGTTAAGTAACATTTGGAGATGACAAAGCATGTATGATCAAAAGTAGAGGTACTCTTTCTCTGGATGGTAAGCATAATATTGATAATGTCTATTATGTAGAAGGTTTAAAGCATAATCTTTTAAGTGTTGGTCAATTGGTGGACAAGGGATTCCAACTTCAATTCAAAGATAGAAAATGCAAAATTATTAACAAAACTGGTTTGGAGATTGCAACCGGTACTCAGACTGGAGGTAATATCTAAATCACCCGAACACT
Source organism: Cryptomeria japonica (assembly GCF_030272615.1). Classification (NCBI taxonomy): domain Eukaryota; kingdom Viridiplantae; phylum Streptophyta; class Pinopsida; order Cupressales; family Cupressaceae; genus Cryptomeria; species Cryptomeria japonica. The sequence goes on from NC_081413.1 coordinate 253,600,582, forward strand.
AGTAATAAGACATATTTGATTGCTTATATTTATGAGAGTTGACTATGGCATAAGAGGTTGTGTCATGTTAATTTTGATTGTATTGTTAAGATTAGTTCAACAAATGCAGTTAGAGATATACCTAAGATTATGAAGCCTTATAATCCGGTATGTAAGGAATGTCGTTTGGGAAAGAAAGAACTTATTTTAAGAGCATACATGATAAATCTAATGATGTGCTTGATTTAATTCATACTGACTTATGTGGTCCAGCAAGGTCCAGAAGATTTCAGGTTGATAAATACTTCATGCTAATAATTGATGAGTATTCTAGAATGATGTGGGTGACTTTTCTATGGGAGAAGTCTGAAGCTTTTGAGAAATTCAAGATCTTTAAAGAAAAGGTAGAAACTAAAACTGGACTGAAAAATAAATGTCTGAGATCAGATCAAGGAAGTGAGTTCACTTCTCATGAATTTAATAGTTATTGTGAGACAAATGGAATTAGGAGACAGTTATCTGCACCTCGGACTCCTCAACAGAATGGAGTAGTGGAAAGGAAGAATATAACCATTTTGGATGTACAGCAAGAACCATGATGATGGAAGCCAAATTTCCTCACATCTACTGGAGAGAAGAACTGAATACAACAGTCTACACATTCAACAGAGTTCATATCAAAGGTGAAACCGGTAAGACTCCTTATAAATTATGGTTTGGACATACACCTACTATTAATTATTATAGAATCTTTGGAAGTAAATGTTATATCAAAAGGGATGATTCAATTGGGAAGTTTAATCCTAGATGTGATGAAGGAATATTTCTTGGATATTCAAATCAAAGCAAAGCATATAGATGTTATAACAAAAGATTGCAGAAAATTGTGGAGAGCGCAAATGTGAAAGTGGATGAGCAATACAGAAATCAATCTATATCATATGACAGGGAACCGGAAATAGAAATGATCATAACTGAACTGGAAATGCCTCAACTAGTACAGGACACTAAGACAGTTATACCAGTACAATCAGAAAATTCAACTGTGACTGTTGATCAGATCAGTGAACCTAAAGTTCAGAAGACTCTAAGGTATGTAAGATTAAATCATTATGAAGATCAGATCATTGGAGATAGAAACAAGGGAGTTATGAAAAGAATAAGACTGGCAAATAAAGAGGTATGTCTTATTTATCAAGTTGAACCGACATTTGTTATTGAATCTTGTAAAGATAAACATTGGTTAAAGGCTATGGAAGATGAATTAGATCAGATGGAGAAGAATGAGACTTGGACTTTAGTTCCCGGGCCAAAAATAAGAATGTTATTGGAACTAAATGGGTTTTTAGAAATAAACTAAATGAGGATGGTCAAGTTGTAAGAAACAAGGCTAGACTGGTTTGTAAAGGATATTCTCAAATGGAAGGAATTGATTATGGTGAGACATTTGCATCTGTAGCTAGAATTGAAGTTGTTAGACTATTTCTTGCGTATGCAGCATATAAGAACTATAAGGTCTATCAAATGGATGTTAAATGTGCATTCTTGAATGGTGAACTTGAGGAAGAAGTATACATGGAGCAGCCTGATGGATTTTCATTAAAAGATAACAAAGATATGGTTTGTAGGTTAAAGAAAGCATTATATGGATTGAAACAAGCTCCTAGAGCTTGGTATGCAAGGTTGGATAAATATATTTTGAAGCTTGGTTTTACTAAAGGCAGTGCTGACAGTAATTTATATTACAAGATCACTAGTGATGATATTCTGATTATTGAAGTATTTGTTGATGATATCATTTTTGGAGGAGAAGATAAATTGTGCATAGAATTCTCTAACAATATGAAGAATGAATTTGAAATGTCCATGATTAGTGAAATGAGATTTTTTTAAGTTTGCAGATTACTCAAATTGACAAAGGCATTTTTATCTGTCAAACTAAGTATCTAATGGAATTGTTGAAGAAGTTTGGTATGGATAATTCCAAACCGGTAAGTACTCCTATGGTGCCAAGTGAGAAATTATCTATCAAAGACACATCTGCACTGATAAATTTGACTGGGTATAAGTCTATGATTGGTGGCTTGTTATATCTAACTCATACTAGACTAGATATTATGAATGCAGTGAATATTGTTTCAAGATATCAAAGTAATCCTAAAGAAAATCATGAATGTGCACTAAAGAGGATATTTTGATATTTGCAAGGAACAACAGAATATGGCTTATGGTATTCTAGAGATGATAACTTCACTTTATGTGCATATACAGATTCAGATTGGGCAGAAGATACTGATGACAGGATGAGCACTTCTAGTGGAGCTTTCTTTTTTGGAAAGAAACTGGTTTCATGGCTCAGCAAAAAATAGTCATGCATTTCTTTATCTGCTGCAGAAGCTAAATATGTTGCAGCAGCAACTAAGTGTACACAAGTCTTGTGGATGAAGCAAATGTTGAAGAATATCAAGGTAAATTGTAGTGAACCGGTAGTTATCTATTGTGATAACTCTGCAGCTATTGACATGTCTAAGAATCTGGTATTTCACTCTAAAACTAAACACATATCAATAAAGTATAACTTTCTGAATGACAAGGTGGAAGAAAAGGAAGTCAAATTGGTTTATGTGAGCACTAAAGAGCAGATTGCAGATATATTCACTAAACCGTTGTCTAAAGAATCATTTGAATATTTGAGAAACGGGTTAGGGGTATCTACCCCTCTGGTAGAAACTTAGCTGATTATGCAGTGAATCATTCTAGTATGGATCATCAGCTTTATCCTTTGCTCTGGATTGATGTAGTGGTGCTACTACTCAGGGGGAGTAGTCAAATTTGAGATTCACAGAATTTTGATATCTATGTCATATCGTTGGCATTGATGTTATAGAGGGAGAGTTATATGTGAAAAATAATGTTTATGGGAAAGATTCAGATTGGACTGCACTCCTCAGGGGGAGTCAGTTTTTCATAAGAAATGTTTGGCACTTATTGGCACTTAGATGTTTTCTTTTTCACATCTAGTGTTGCCATCAATGCCAAAGGGGGAAATTGTTGGCAATATGGAGGAATTGATTATGTGTTGCATTGATGTTTTGTCATTGATGTCAACACTAGTTGTTATGGTTGGTTATCGACAGACATGTTTTGGTTACCGACAGAAGATCTAGTGTTACCGGCAGAAGGGACTATCTGTTGGACACTTCTGGCATGTTTGGATCAATGGAGTATGTTTGGTTTTATGTGTTACATGTTCCTAGAGCATGTTTTGGTCAGTTGGTATTGACTTGGTGATCGGATGCTATCATACACTCTAGTAAGCCTATACCGGTAAGGGTTTAAGGTTTTTTCGGCAGAGCTTTTATTGAGAATCTTTGACATGATGCATAAGTGGTCTTGGTGCGGCTTCTAGATAGAATTCAGGATGCAGAAGGTGATCCTTGATCGAGCCTCGACTGGTTGGAGACATTGCTTTGGCATGGTGGACACAGATAGGTCTGGTACCTATCTAGGTTATGGGCCGATATCATGTTAATGTGTTCTCTACATGTTACCAAGATGATTTATGGATTGGTTAATGTTGTCTTGGTCTAAAGCCGACATGACATATCATTGTAATATGGATGTATGTAATGATCTTATTGTAATATATTTTAGGTGGCCGACCTAATGTCACGAGCCCTATTTTTCCAAAATTATTTAATTAGGAAAATAATGATTATTTTTCAAATGAAATTGAAATGAAATGAAAATAGAACTGTTAATGAAATATGATAGGAGATCGAATATACTAAAATGATTTATATACAATTGAATGATCAATAATAATTTTTATTGGGATCATCATTGCTAATGAGCGATTGAGTGCAAGTGAATGTAGGAATAGGTGAACTATGATGAAGGCGAGAACATGGTTCAGGTAGAGTTGTCTTATCTCTTGTATTTTGTTAGAATAGATGGAATCTCTCACACACCACATTAGGATTTATAATTTGCATCTTGTAATGTTGGACAATTTAAATGACCTTATTTGAATGTTTGCTTACATTAGAATGATGAACTTGGAATGAGTAGAAGATTGATTTAAATATTTATACATGACCATTTGTTGCATGACTTGAGTGGTTATTGAGTAAAATCTAAGTTGCAAGAGTGATTGTGAAATATTATGCTTTATTGTTAAAAGAGATGAAATGTGTAAATGATTCAAAAACGAATATTGACCCTAGGTTTTTATGTTCTCTTTAGATATGTATAAATGTATGTTAAAAATTATACTTATGAGTTTACTTTTGTAAATTGGACAATAGTATAAAATATAAATGTATATGAGAAATCGATTTAATCATATACATGTATATCTATATAGTTATAAATATCCAATTATCGTGAAATATGATTACTTCATGAATTTTGTTTATATCTACGTAATCATTTGAGATTAAAATAAATATATATACGTATTATATATATGTATATGAATTCTAAAATAATTTGATCATGTTATGGTAAATACGTATGTAATTATCGAATATGTAAATATATTTGAAGAATTAAACTATTTTATGAAAATCCATAATATATATATATATATATATATATATTAACAAGTTTAATGTTTACATATATAATTTGAAAGCGACTAAAATTGATAAGTCATTATTTATATATAAATATATTTAAAATTAAATAAATAAATAATAGCAAATAAGATATAAGGTGGCGGCTTAGTTTAAAGAAAGTTATTAAAACAATAACAAGGGTGGTCGATAGTAATATCAACCACCCCCCTTATTTAAAGGGAGGGGTCGGTATTACCACCGACCACCCCTCCCATTTTTAAAACCTACACCACATGGCGATAACACCGACCACTCCTTTAAACTTGCATAAAGATTATCCACGTTGCAATCTACCAAAACATGTGGCATGCATTAATGGTAACGTGGGTTACCAGCCCACGTAAATCTACCAATGTCTACCTTAATCGACATGAATAGTAAGAAGTTAATTTAACTAAACTTTGCATGTCGATACTAGTCGACTTGGCAGGAAGTAAAAGCCACGTAGACACGACCTGCAGTAATATCTAGTACCCGCAATTAAAACAAAATATTAGCTGTCAGAGAAGATAGGTAGACGTGGAAAGGAGGTGAGTAGTTCTGTTAAATGTTTTAAACAATAGATGCAAGCATTGTTGACATGTATGCAACCATTAGAGTTCCAAGTCATGTAGAACTATAAGAACTTAAATAATTATCAGTGGTGTGGTGTCGATGTTATGGCTAAGTAAATGCCAAGAGAATAGCAACCAACATAGGATAAGAATAGTATAAATAGTAGTGAAAGATCAATAGAAAAGAAGGGGGAGGCAAGAATAGAGATGGAAGAGGAAAAGATAGATGCAACGAAGGGTTAGAGAATGGTATGTGAAAGAGAAGAGGAGAGGAGATTTAGACGTGATTACGACTATGTCGTAAAAGATCAATGATGATCATCTTCGATTTAGCGTCGAACTTAGGGGTTAGGATTCTTGATTGAGTGATAGCTATTTTATTATTATTAAAGAAATTCTAAGAATATGCAAAGTATAAGAACAAGTAATAGAGAGCTCGTGAGATAGAAGAGCGTCAAGAAATAAAGCATTGGAATCTAGACGTATTACCGACAATTTGAAGTTATCAGGGATCATAATAGACCTGGATCGTGTTTCTTGAGGTAGGCTCAAATCTAGTATGTTTTGTTGAAGAGATTTAAGAGATAAAGAATGATCTTGTTTTAGATTTATGAAATATTCTAATGGAAGAGTTAGAGTCGCAATATGAATCATTTTTAATTGTTTAAATTACGATCATGCAAATATAGATGCAATAATGATATATTTTATGAAAGTTGTTGATAAAACATAGTAAAACTCTCAAAAATTAGATCACCCAATCTTCTAGGAATATAGTAAGAAGATAGAGAGAGGAACTCTGAAATTGAACTTCAAAGAAGATGAAATACTAGGATAATGAATTATTAAGAATTGAAGTTTAGTTTGAATTTGTGTAGAAAATACTTACACTTTTGAATTTGATCCTTGCATGAAAAGTAAAGATGGTGATTAGGTGTCTCATTTGAAAGGCCATATAGATAGGCACTTTATGAATTTTCATCATGTTAGATAGTTGTTATGGAAAATTAGTAAAATTAGTAAGTTGAGTTCTTAAATCATGGAAAGTCACATATTAGTATGATGTTCGAGAAAAGAGGTAAATGAACCAAGACACATGGAAAGATAGAGAGCTTAGACGATATAAAACTTAGATTTCTAAACCATAAGAAATGGAATGCATGTTAATGATTACGCTATTTAAATGTTTTGATAATTGAATAAAAGAATGTGTACTCATTTAATTCAATTTATATGTAAGATACATGCATGTGTTACACCTTCTTAATATTTTAATCTTGTCTTTAAATTGCTTGAAAGATAGAATCGAAAGATTGTTTTCTTTCAACTGTATATTTGATTATCCATAAAAGATTGTTTCCTGTCATATAGGATTGGTTGTAATAAAAGATTTATTCTATCAATTTCTATTCAAACGAAAGATTGTCTTCTTAGCATTGTATTTTTATCTTGCAAGAAATAGGAAGCTAGAATTGAAAGGTGAAAGATTGTCTTCTGTATAAATTTATTCAAGATTTATATGAACAAAGCTAGATAGGCTTGTGTTTGTGGAAAGTTACCTTCCCAGACGGGTGCCGAATGTGGATTATAGAGAGAATAGTTGTTTTTCCAACTATCTATTTTTGCTGTGCATGGCATTATACTCGACCGAGTAATCAAATTGAATAAACCATTGAAATAGATGGAATTCTTTTATTTTATGCTCTCTACCATATTCTTGAATGATAGTGAATGCTTGTTTCTTAATAGAATTAGAAAATTGAAAATGCATGTATCATCTAGGCACACACCAGGTTCCATCTTGCCTTTCAAATTCTTTTGCTAAGCAATTCATGCAGGGTCGAGTATTCTTGATTGACCAAGAATTTCGGGGAAGCATAAGCTTCAAGGTTGGGTGGAAAAAGGGCCTGAATCTTGTTCTCGTCTTCATGCTAAAGATTGCATTAGCGATAGCTTGGGTTGCAGATCAATGGATGCATCTCACCCTTTACTTTGTATTATTTTGTTATTGAACTTACGACAACTTGAAAAGTGTAAGTATTGTATGATTGAGATACTACTTTTATCGATTTATGGAATAAAGAATCTTTATCTTTTATAGAAATTTTGTGTTTATTACGATCTTAATGGAATGATCAAATGAAGCAATGAATGTAAAAGTGGAATGAAATAGACTTAGTAACTGATTTATGAGTTTATTTAAGAATAAAGAGTATTTCGGCTATTATTGAAGTTAGCTTGATTTACGTCTTTACAGTTATGGACCGATATCATGTTAATGTGTTCTCTACACATTACCGGGATGATTTATGGATTGGTTAATGTTGTTTTGGTCTAAAGCCGACATGACATATCACTGTAATATGGATGTATGTAATGATCTTATTGTAATATCTTTTATGTGGCTGACCTAATTGGTTTAGGCATTAGGGTTTGTATAAATTGATGTAAGATCTCATTGTAGATCACAGATATGGGAAAGGGAATGTAATGTGCGAATAATGTAATATCATTCAAGCAGAGGAGATCTGGTCGATCATTGAAGATCGAATTGGGTTTATGTAAGAGGTCAAAGGCCTCTGATATTGAGCTTAACTGCGATTGTAATCAGGCATGGTAGCTGCTATCTCTGGCAGTTCATTCTTTTGGATTGTTGTCCAATTATCTTGAGGTTGTTATAACCTCTCTATAGTCAATGAGACTCTTTTGTAATGAGTAGTACACTCTAGGCAATGTGTCTTCCTGCATGTGCAGGCCCCTCATTGTATCACATACTTTCTACAGAAGTATCATCTGATTGTGGGTAGGCTTCCCACTGTGGTTTTTCCCTTTATTAGGTTTTCCACGTACAAATCATGGTATTATGCAGTATGGTTGCATTGTGTTGATTATCTGTTTTATTGTTAAGTTGTGTTGTTTCCCGGTATTTGTTTATGCTTTTCTGGTATTTAATGTTTATGAGCTCCGGTTAAAGGTTGTAAATTGGATTGATTGATATAATATGTTGACAACTGATTCACCCCCCCCCCTTTCTCAGTTGTCCACCGGTTATCCTAACACTCTGCCCCGTGGCCAAAGCTCCTCTGCCTGACCTCTCAAACCCCGCAGTCCCAAGTTCCTCGTTACTCCTCTGGTGGGGGAGGCGATGCGTGGAGGCGTCGCTTGGCTTCTCCTCTATGTCATGGCTCTGCCTCGGGGTGGTCTTTTGCTGCTCCTATTACTTTGGCTCCTACTGTCGGTGATGGTTCTGGGTGGCCTACTGCCACCACCTCTAAATTTTTGTGCCTGGCTTTGGCTATTTTGCCTCCTAGGCAAGAAGAAGGAGAAGAAGAAAAAGGCCAAGAAGATGGCTGGTTCATGTCGGGCCCGACTCCCAGCCCCACTGATGTATGGGGCAAGAGAGATGATCAAGATCCTCCCCGCTCGGCCGCCACTGTTGTGGCTGAGGAGTTTTTTTTTATGAATAGCTTTGTTTTTTTGCTCCTGCTTCTTGTCGTTTAACTCTCGCGGGATGATCTTGTATCCCCAAACCTTTTTTTTGTAAATATGTACTTTAATATTATTTTTAATAAAGAAGACCTATACATCAAAAATATTCACACAAAAAACCAAAATATAACAAAAAACCACAATATAACAAAAAACCACAATATAACAAAAAACCACAATATAAATTCTATTCTTTAATTTTATTGGCTATGCAATTTCCTTTCCACCACACCACACAAGAAACACAGAACTTAGTGGAGTAAATGAAGAGCTTATTTATCAGCATTTATGATAACAAAAACACATGATACTTCCGAATGGGTTATGGCACTCTCCAAATTCTAGATGATCTACGTTTTTGCATACAGAGTCGCACTCACCCTTCCTCCACACCACGCATGCCCCATCAAATCCACCGCTCCACTTTGCACAGTACCCGGGGTGGTAGTCGTAACGTGGATGAGACTTATCATCTTGTAATCATCAGTATCACAAATCAGTCAGTACATATACAAAAACAAAAAAAACCATAGTTTTTGACAATATCAACAAACATTATTATTTACGATAAACAAAAACAAACAGACGAGAACAAGTCATAAATTCTTATGCATACAGAGTTGCACTCACCCCTCCTCCACACCACACATTCCCCATGGAATCCACCGCTCACATTATTACAAATCACTTAGTACATAAACAAAAACAGAATAAGAAATATCAACAAAAATTATTATTACCACACCCAGACCTAGACGCAGAGGCAAAAGCAAAAGGAGGTGTGGGCAACAATAATAGCAGAAGAAACCCATATACGCCCTTCTCCGTGTAACCCCTGAAAACTGCAGATCGATTCGCCTTCTACAAAGCTAATTAATTTTGATGTAAAGATTAGTGCTTATATAGCTTGGACACCAACTCTTCTCCTTCGTATGTTCCACACAATTTTGTTTATTTATTGTCATATTCGGCCAATTTAAAGATTCCACATGATTTTAAGAGAAATGTTTGTAGCATATGGACACAAATATTCTATGCAAAGAAGTGACGAAGGAAATTAAGAAATTCGTGGAGATAATTTCATGTGCATCTAGTAGGGATGAAGAAAATGATTCTTGTGGGGCACAATTTAGAATGATTTGTAATGATGGAAATTTGAATATTCTAGTAATCTAATCAAGTATTTAAATTTTTAACTGAACAATAATATAGTATTTGAATACCTTGATCAAATTAGGTATTTGATGCTCATAAACAAATTAAATATATTGAAATTTATTTTTTTAGCAAAATATTCAAAGTCTTACATTTATATTAATATTCCATTATAAATAATGTTTTTGAAAGATTGTTTAATCTTTAGCAATTAATTGCACGATTTAAAATATGACTTAGGTAGGTATTGGATGTAATATGATAAAATAACACAAAAAAGAAAAGGTGAATATTAGATTTACACACATAAAAACCTATTCTATAAGATTCCACATAACATTAAATGATTTTTAAAAATTACCTATTGAATATACTATTGGATGGTCGCCTTCGTATATGAGGTTGGTTACTTTTTTGACAGGATGCTTCATAAATAAAGTAGACCCACAACTTACAATGTTTTTAGCATATGCACAAAATATTCTATGCAAAATGTAAAAGCATTCACAAGACTACATGTATTGTTGGGGTTCAACTAGGGGACCATTCGCTTTAACCATTTTATAAGTAGCAGTAGATCCCTTATCTTCCTCACATAATCTCTCATTCCTCCTCACTTTGGATACCCAGAGCAAATAGTTTATATGATTAAGATTGCAGAATATGAGTAGAGTAGAGTACCGATTGATGTGTTTCTTACGTTCTAGGCAGACGTTATCAGCGACAGAAAACGTAAAAGTAATGGGTTAGAATCTAATAATTAAGGGTACAAAAGAGATATGATGATCCATTTGCTGCGACCTTTCATAAAGCATCTCGAATCTCTTTACGCATGCGTGCCAATCTCTGTATTCCATATACATCACTAAATTTTACAAGACATGATATGATTGGGGGAATAATTCAGCCAATGTAGAATATCAGACAGAAATGTGATAAAGGCAAGGCATCTAATCAATTTGAATTGTCACCCTCTATGATTGGATGGATCCAAAACATCAGCTTAAATTGAATTGAGAATCAAATAAAATCCATCATACTAATTCAGTTAAACGAGTGTAGCAAATCATTTAGGCTGTAAAGAGACCTCTATAGGTGCTGCCTTAGTTTGTGTAAAAGGAGTTTATTATAGTGCAAAAGGTGTGTAGGGAAAAGAAAGGATGATATATGCATCTAGATCTTTTAAGCACACAATTTAAGGTTAATTTTTTTAATTATCGAAGTAGTCTCTTGGATCAAGTATTTAGATTTTTTAAGTACACAAAGATTAATTGTTTTAATTATTGAATTAATCAAGGATCTAATTGAAACAAATCTTCAAATATGGATTAAACATCATTTTTTGACAGTATCAACCCTATTAAGTTTTGTGAAAATATTGTAGAGGACATTGCCACACCTTTACAAACCCCTTTAGACCTTTATAAAGTTTCATTCCACTCACATAATGTTAATGCACTAAAATATGCATGATGCACTATCAATTATCCTTAAATGAATAGTAAAAGAACATGGAAATCTAAACTTGATTTCGGATTTACAACAATATAATGTGTTCAAAAAAATCTCAAAAATATTTTCTTGTCAAAACTTATATTATATTTATCAATTATAAAATCTAAAAATAATTGAATTATTATTTGTGACATTTTTTCATAAATTCTATTTTTCAAATTACATATTTTTTAAAATAATTATCATAAATATTAATTAAAAATTATTATATTTTTTATATTTTTCAATTGAAAAACATTTATTCCCAAAAAAAAAAATTAATTAATTAATTAATTAATTAAAATTATTATGAATCTTTAATTCCATTTTTTGGGAACCCATATAAAAATTATTTAGAAAAGCTATTTTGATTCCTAACATATCCAAGCATGTTTCTCATTGCATTATGATTTTGTCCTCACATGGATATTGTGTTGGATTTGATGGGTATGGACAATATTCATTCACGTAAGGTAAAGATGTTTCTTTGCATATATTCTTTCATGAGGATCATAGTTTGTATGGTGGTATTAGCATTTGTTGTCATTATGGGCTTTTGTATAGTGGTGTTAGAATATTTTTTTAGTGATTATTATTAGGTTTTTTTTAAAAGATTGTCTTTTTTTATCATTAGATGTATTTAAAAAAAAATTGTTATAGGTGAGATATTGATTTATCAAATAAGTAATAATTATAAAATCACTGATATATTTCATTTTTGTTGATAAATAATAGTGTAGTATATAAGTTTAATGTAAAAAATGGGTGTTTCATCTATATAAATATATCTTTATTGTCTAATTGAATTTTTATTCTCATGCTCAGTTAAACTCGAAATATATTTAACATATTAAATATCATTATTACACAATCTAATAAGCTACATTTTGATTCATCTACATGCTTTTTCAAAAGTAATGTGAGATTGATTGTTATTGACAATTCAAAATATTATCACTCTAAAGTTAAAGAGGTTTTCATTTTGAATGATCAAAGAAGAAAAATAGTAGAAATTATATTACACTTGAGATGGGGATTTTGAGCTCAAAGAAACCCCCACTTTTTTGTTATAATAGGATATTTCAATGCTTCTTTGATCAAAATTGTAGAAGAACTCTCAAATTTTCTACCAAAAGTTGCAAGTTGAAAAATCCTCCAAAAATTCCCAAAAACCAATAATAAATTATTTAATAAATACTTCAATTGAAAAAACACTAAAATATAATTACTCCCAACACATAATTATATATTTATTTATTTAGATTCTATTTAATTATTCACCCCACCAAACATAAATGCATATGCACTTTAATATACTGCCCCCACACATAAATATAAATATATGAGATGAAATATAGGAATAGGATCACACTCAAATAAATAATCATTTATAAATATAATTATAGCATTTAGGGTATAAATATCACTTTAAATAATATAAGCTATAAATTGTTGAATGCCCTGAAGGACTGAGAGGGGTGAATCAATCCAAATCTTCAAAATCAATAATTTTATAAACAACATTAACTTACTTAGAAATAACACATTAACCATTAGCACATAAGCATCAACCATCAACACATGAACACATGAATACCAAATTTATGTGGCAAAACCAAACAAGGAAAAACCACGGTGAGAATCTAACTCACAATATGAATAACAATGTTTACAATATTTTAGGCTTACTGTCAAGGAACACCAACATTCCACTCTAGGAAAAAGAGGGACCCAAAGAATATTACAATATATCCTTCCATGATTGATCCAACAATTTGCACATGCTTATAACACATACTCCAAAGTTGTTACCAAACGTAACGTGTAAAAATAATCAGCCACATAACCTCTTCTAATGCAAAATACTCAATGTGGGTCTCCACACGCCATGGTGAAACCCAAAACAACATCTCAACACATCTTCCAACACATCTCCGGGCCAAAAGAATATGATCCACTAAACCACAACATAATTAGCAACATATCTGAAGGGAACCAAAAGCTTTATGAACCATCCTGAATATATGATGACACAACGAACACCAAAAACATTAATAGCAACAAAAAACATAATTTCACAACAACCAAGAGCATATCTGGACCAATATACATCTAGATAACCATATTTGACATCAATGAAAACCATACAAGCTCATGCTACCAACAATCTCCAACATAAATAACATAAAACAACACTTAATAAAATAAACCATAAATAACAATGAATATAACCATGATCAAATAATCACCCTAATTCAGGATGATGGCTAGGGTTAGGTTAGATGGGCCTTAATGCTATCTTCATATAAACCACCATCTGGGATTGTATAGGCATGTTCAAACCTGGGAAGCTAGGTAGAGTCGATGCCTTGTACCTACATCAACCAAAAAACAAAACACATGCACAACATATATATACATATACACCTAATCATGATATAAATAGATAAGATTGTCATGAATCATAATTAATTATCCAATAAAATCACCTAAAACACATGTTAGTACATTGTGATCCATTATAATCATAATATATCATATTCATATCAAAGTCATTAAGAAACCATAAGCAATAAACTGTAATATCATCAATATGTCCTTATATGTATAAATTATCAACATCGCCATCAAGTCCTGAAAAAATAGAATCATCGTGAACAATCCACCATCATATATCAAATGAGTATGTTAACTCCTAACAAATAACATGCAACTAAATTCAACTTAAGTCCAAAAGAAACATAATCAGGTACAGGACATGAAAGGGCTTACTAAAGATCATTATTCATTCTCCCAAAAGAGATCACATAGTAAACATGGTTGCAAATCCACTTGGCAACTACACATTACATTATTACTAGAGTATCATCAAATTACCACCTCTAAATTAACATGATCAAGATATTTTCACATTATATCTAAGCATCCTCATATACATATAAACATCTAATATTAAATTCATTGGAAGGGGATTTAAACATCAAATGCATTCTCATCTATTCAAATTGTGATATCATCTCTTTCCCATCTAACATCCATAGAAACATAACCATGCTACTTTCAATAATTCACTATATTAGTAGAAACATTATCATCAGTGGCCACTAAATCTAACAATTATCTCTGTCTACATTGATTATCATTTCAATATTTACTTCATTTGTATCTAAGTGTACGTTCAATATGATAATACATGTTTTATTGTGTTAGAATTAGAGAGGTGTTACATCACAAATGTTACTAATGGTAATTTGGATTTGAAATTGAGATTTTGCATATATTGATTTGCCCTCCTTAGTATATTTGTGTGCCCAACACATCTTTCTTAGATTGTGTGATTGATTTTTTTTTAGTAGAAGTGTGTTGTGTTTTCTTATGTAATAAAGAAATAATAATATAAATTATTAAGGGTTCGCCTGCTAGCTCAAACGGTTGGCATGGTTGTGCTAAGGCTTTGGGTTTGTCCCATGTAGGTCCAAGGTTCGATTCACTTTGGCCGGGTTTACCATAAAGAAATCAAAAAATAATAATAATTTATCAAAAAATAATAATAATATAAATTATTAAAAAGTACTTAAATAATTTAAAATAAAATTAACATATTTACGTTTTTTTAAAATTATATATAAGATGTTAGAGATTTCATTTTGAAGTTTTGATCTTACTTTAATCAAAAGATGAATTAAAATAATATTCTAGAATTTGGATTGGCTGAATATAACAATAACTAAACTGAATTGCGCGGAAAACCCGAAGGAGAGTAGTTCATATTAGTTAGTAATATATCTTTCTTCTCACACAATACATTAATTAATAATAATTAATTTGAATAGAATATATGTGCAGTTAGTTTCAGACATGGCGAAGGGCGTATATATGTTCCTGCTGGTTTTATTCGGCCTGGCTTAAACATCTCACTCTAAGCTTTTTGACCGCTTAGGTGGCAGTTGTGGGCCAATCACCTTTGTCAAGGTTTTGTTTAAAGTTCAAATTCAAACATTTCTCCCGCCCGAATGGGATGTCCGTAACCGTTTGATCATAGCTTGTCGTATTTTTTATTTGGCAGAATTCTATGCAAAATGTATAAGCATAGATAAGGAACTGAACTGTTTGATAGAGCTTTTGGAATAAGTGTTTTTTGTTTTTTGTTTTTTTTAATTCCTTTTTTTTCTCTGCAAATAAAGAAACCCGTTATCCTAACTTTCTTTTAAACTCAGTTGTTCAGTGTTTTTTTTTTTTAATTATTTCTGAGAATTTATGAAATTTTTATATGTACGAGGAACCCTCCTCATAGTTTGGTACTACTAATGTTTAATTTCATTTTTTTCAAGTGAAGAAAAGATTGCTTAATTTCCTGATTTATTAAGGAGATTTATATAATTTATTGTAAAGTATTTTTATATTGTTTATTTAAAATATATGTGGTTTATTTTTTAAACAATATATTTAGTATAATTACAAATTATTAAGTACTACTAAAATTAATGAAATAATTATAAAAAATTAAATATATAAATTTAAAATAAAGTGATTTGTAATGTGGTAATGGAAAGATGATTAAAATTTGTAAATCTAACAATTAATGATAGATGTGTCATTTTTAAAAATAATTATTTATTTTTCACTACATGTAAAAATCATTATTTTAAATTGGAAAACCATTTATAAGTAGAGTTTATATATATATATATATATATATATATATATATATATATATATATATATATATATATATATATATATATATATATATATATATATATATATATATATATATATATATATATATATAAGATGTTGAGATATATTAGTTTGAGATACATATCAATATTATGAACTATGATATATCATATTTTACTTTATGTTTAACAAGTATTAGCTGGACATATTTCCTTTACAAATTTTCTTTTTGTATCATTAGTAAATGGATGCATATGTTTTGTAGTTCATCCTTCTAGTTGTATAATAAAACATTTATCCCACTTGTATAGATGGTAGTAATTTGTTTGAAAGCAATTATATTATAATAACTTATCAAATTGAAATAATTTTATAATGCTTGCAATTATTGTTTATGATCTATATATATGTTGTCTCCTTGAAGTGGGATGACAAAAATAACAAAGGGTCCTATTTCGTTTATTTATATGTAGTTATATGTATTTAGATTTTTATATCTTTCCAATGCATTGCAAGTGGTATTAGATCTCATTGAAGACATTTTTCATAAATTTGTTTACTAAATTGTGTTTTTTTACAAGTATTCACCGTATAAACTCAATAGAGAAACCTTGATGATTAGAAAGTGGTCACAACATTAGCCACACTAGATATGTGACCTGCATTTTTTCAATACACTTTTCTTTGCAAGTAGTTTATATTTCTTTCTTGGTTAGAAACCTTATGTCATGGGTTTCCAAATATCCTCAAATACCTTATCAACATTATTTACTAATATGAATTCACCTTATAGGGGACTAGTATAGTGAGGATTATTTGGCTTTAATATCCAATCCTTAGAAAACCTTTGTATATTAATACAAGCTTCCATATACCTCTAAATATAACAAAAGGCCCCATTGTTTTCATAGTTTTATCATATTGAAAGCAACAACCAAGATCAAGAAATTTGCAAAATCAAATATCCTTCTACACATAAGATGGAAACAAGGAAAGATTCTTTGTGAGCTTATCTAATGTAAACAACAAAAGATGTTATTCTGCCAAATAAGGATGCAAGATCAAAATTATAAACATGAAGACAATATGGGAAAGATACTCAAGATGTAAAATGTAAAAGAGAATCCCTACCTTTAAATCTAAGGTGGAACTAGAATAAAATATTAAATTATATATTAAATGTCACAATCATTTGATATGAGACATAAAGAGAGAAGTATGATATGTGTACCTAACACATGACTTAAGTAAACTTAAGAGTTGGGTATGAATAGGTCCTAGAAGGAAACCAATTCTAAGGAAATAACTAGTTTCACATGTAATAACCCTTGCAAAATATTACATCTTGAGATTAAATACTTTCTTTTTATTTCTAATTCAGATTTGTAAAGAATCTAAAATACAAAAATCAGGTATGACAAAATATTTACCAAAAAACACAATAAACTAAAAATTAATTTCACATCTATGCAAGAAACATTAAATAGTGGTAACTAGATGAGTTTATTCTTACTTTTTCACATGAGTGGACCATGGGTAAAAGGTTGTGACCAAATCACCCTAATAGAGAAGAGTAAGGTGACTAAGTAGCAGATGGAAGGTAACACAAGAAATAAAAAATTTAAAATGAGACCATGCAACCTAGTGTCATTGCCTCCTAAACCACAAATATTGTAAATAAAAGGGAAAAGGGTTATAATTCTACCAAGACAAAGGAATTTCCACTATTATTGCAATGTTATTTAATTCACAATCATAATAGGTGGTTGATTCAGATATTTCAATATATTTTTATGTCTATAACATACCATTTTGTGTGCACATTCTTCATAGACATTTAATAGATGTTCAAATTTGATATTGTTGTTGGTTCCTCATTCCCCCCTTGAGAATGAAAGCTTCAAATACCTTTCTTAATAGTGGTCATACTAAATAGAGTGTGTTGAAGGATGAAATGATGCAAAGGAAGAGGAAGGGTGTAAACTTCCAATTTCAAAATGTGAAAGATGTGAAAGAAGAGGTTGGGGCCTCTAATATTGTACACTTTGTGACTAATTCAATGCATGCACATGTACAAGTTAGTTGGCTTAATAGGGAAAGGTGGTTGAAAACACATTTTCTAGACCCTATGTTATGATCTTGCATCCAATGAGACATTAAAAAATTAGGAAGATATATTGAGTGGAGATAATGGCGGTAGAAGCTAAAGATGTAAGATGTTCATTTACAACCATCACATCTCATGTTTATTGTTCAAGATAATTTCAAGTAAATAATTCTTCAAGCTTACAAATATTACATATTCTAGCTACTTGATTTTTTTAGAGAGAATGGTTGAGGTGGAAGAGCCTCTACAATTAAAATAGTGGTCAATTAAAATTGGGGTAGATAGCTAGAGGCTTGCACAATAGGAGGAATAAGTGTAAAACAAAAGATCCTTCATGTTGATAGCAAATTTATATAATGAAATAAGACATTATTAATTTTATTATTAATTAAAAATAATAATTCATTAATGTTTTAACTCATAAAATTATTTTCCTTTATTTGTAATCGAATTCACTCTTTTGCATTTGAGTCTTAATCCTTGTTTTAAATTATAATTTTGTAACCTTTTTGCACTTTCAAATAGGATTTATCCTTTGTCACCTATTGCACAAATCATAAGATATGTTAGGGCAAACTCTTCAAGCCTTTGAGAGATTTATAATACACTTCATAGCATGCTTGGATAAAAAAGAAATGCACTCATATTAGTGACCCTAATTTGAGATTTGATAAAAAGAATATTAGACCCATTGTAATATAATTATGTAACATTGTGAACACCACACATCATATGGAAATCTATGCTCTAAATCTCAAATAAAATGTAGGAAGGATTGGGAAAGTGCATCCATCTCATCAAGAAGTGAAAGAAAGGCTTATGAATTCCCTATGAAAATGTATACTAATGAGGAGCCAACTCTTTTAACATGTTAGCTAGCCTTTTTCATTCTTTATAATCCAACCTAAAAATTAAGGTAATGACGGTTAAAACTACATTAGCTTAATTTGGCACTATTAAATGGTGAATGTCACATGGTTGGGATGTAGCAGAGTTGAGTGTTCTTTCCTTTAGCCTTCTTTCACAACTGGCTAATTATTGTTATACAAAGAAGAATTGATCCACATATAAATTCATTGAATCAATCAAGAGGAAAAACCTTTACCTCTTATTGATCAAAGAAGTTGGTGATCGCTCATAATTTCTTGCAACTACAAAATCAATAGAGAACTTTGAAAAACTATTTTATTTTAGTTAAAACTTGTTTAAGTTCAAACTTCATATAAATCTCATGATAATGGGAGAATAGTATCCTAGATTGTTGTAACAAGTTATTTTGTGTTGGTTCAACTAAAGCATCACATGCATCAATACTAGAATTACCTAAATATTTGACATAATCATTCTTGAAATTTGAAATTAGAAGGCTAAATAAGTTAGCCTAAAATATAAATTCTATGGGATAGTTCAAAAGTAATTACCAAGTGAATCATACAATTAAAAGAACCAAGATAATCAATATCCAAGAAATCCTTTAATACTTGGAAATAAATAGTATTCATAGCTGACCTCTTTGGAAAATATTAGATGCTCTAGAAATTAAGAAGTCCAAAATTTAAGCGACTATTTTATTTACATTTTCTCGCGTCCCTTTCAAACCACTTATTATGATATTCAATAGCTAGCATTTATCCTAGAGTTTGACAAAGCTGAACCAAAACTTATATTCAGTTGTTCATATTTTTTTGAGACCAATAAAATCATTCCATAAAATTAAGGGTAAAATATATAGCATGAATTATTATTTATCAATTGATTGATTAATACACATATTTTATCTAAATTTGGGTAGCTCATTTTTAGACTTTATATGTGATTACTAAAAATAATTTCTATTATTTTTACTAAGTGTAAGTTGCACAAATACTAATAAATGCACATTTGAATGTGAATTATATGCCTAATTATCTTTCTCCAAATTAAGAAATATTTTTTTTTATATAATAAAAATCAAAATTAAAATTTAAAAAAAATAATAAAAAATAAAATATAAAATATAAGAAATGGCTAATTAATAAACAATTTATAATAAATTGGAAGACCAAAATTATTCTTTTGAATTCATCTTTAGATAAACTTGAAAATTTAAAGGAGCTTAATAAATGGTAGATAACAGTTTTCTTGCACATATAACTGAAATCTAAATAGTGATGTAATTATATAAAATAAATTTGTAAGGATCACTGCCAAAGCATTAAGAAGGTAAGATTACGCATTTAACATACATGTCTGCCAGGGCAATTGCAGCTACACCACGTGACAAAATTCCTCTATTGTTTATTGATGGGTGTCCATACCCTATTCCCATTTTCGCAGAGGCTGGGGGGCTGTTGCATCAAAATAGGCATGATGCATAGAACCAACACTATTATCAATTATCTAAAAATGAACAATAAAGGAACATGAAAATATAAACTTGATTTCAAGTTGACAACAATATAACATGTTCCAATTTTTTTCACAACTCACTTCAAATAAATTTTTATCCAAACTTATATCATATTTTATTCATTTTAAAAACTAACATTCTATTTATAAATTTTATTTTTTTTAAATACGTATTTTTTAAAATAATTAATTTCATAAATTTAGTTAAATTTTAATATAAAAAAGTTATAATGTTTTTAATTAACATGTATTCCTTCAAACTATATGTATGTATGTATGTACATACACATACATACATTCATACATATTTTTTCAAGAGAGATCTTTAACTCTATTTTTTTGGGCACCCATAAAATTTATATTTTGAAAACTTTAAAATGTGCTATTTTGATTCTTAACATGTCAAAGTCTATCTCTCGTGTTGGGATAATGAGGACATTAGCTAATTATTTAATTAATTAGCTCCTTTAATTACTTAATTCACTTAAGCTAAAATTAGGTGTTTTTTGTATTATTAAATTAAGCTAATAATAGCTTGCGTTGTCTCATTCATTATGATTGTGACACTTCTCACTAGCTAATTCAATATTGTTTTAGGTTTAGAATAGGGTTCCATTCATCCTTTTCATAAGGATTCATTCATTCATTTGTAACATAATATCTTTGTGCACTCAAAACATTATTTTCAAGTTGTTGTGTCCCTCCCTGATTCATCTGGTTTTT
This sequence comes from Cryptomeria japonica, assembly GCF_030272615.1. NCBI lineage: Eukaryota > Viridiplantae > Streptophyta > Pinopsida > Cupressales > Cupressaceae > Cryptomeria > Cryptomeria japonica. The sequence continues at coordinate 253,621,770 of NC_081413.1, forward strand.
TTATACATCAAAAGATCATATTGACATAGGGGTATGTGCAAGATCATGGGGGGCCAAAAAGTGGCAATGGAAAAATAAAAATAAAAAACATTTTAAACATTTCCAAACACGCCAAAATCCGCTTTGACTTTTTGTTTGGCTCGACCAAAATTTGAATTTGTTTTGGTAATACCAAACCAAATCGGATATCTGTTAATATTGGATATCCGATTTCTGATGTCACTATTGTGATGTCATACTCTTTTCAAATCGGATATCCGTTTTTCTCAACATAAAAAACATAATTTAGTAAAATGGGCATAACGTTTGTGTTTCTTACCAAAATTTTGATTTTTTATAGGCGTTGGAAAGGTAATTCAGAGACCTATCAAATGGATGAGGTAGTTTGATGATATTATAGAACAAAAATTAACTATAATAATTTGAAGTTAGTTTTTCAATTTTAAAACTTTAAATACTCACAAATTTTGCATACAAAGTCTCATTTTTTTCCTATCACCTGCTTTATCTATCACTTGTCTATCTATACTTATATAATATATTTTATCCATCTCTTTCTTCTCTACTTATGTCACTTATTTTCTCATCCCATCTAGATTAAAAAATTCCTAGGTTACATGCATCTTTGCATATATCTCCATCTTTCTATTCCTATCTCTCCCTCTCCCACTCCATCATTGTCACTCCTTATTTCTATATTTCTCTCTAATAATCTCTCTTCTCTCTATTTATCTCCCTTATCTACCTTATCCTACCTATACTTATATATTACTTGTCTCTATCACCTCCTTTCTCTCCCTATCTTGTCCCCTCTATCTCTATATCCCTATAGATCCGTCTTCATGTATATTTATATCTCATTATCTCTAAATCTCACTTATTCACTCCATCTCTCCCTCCATTTGTCTTACTCTCTCTATCACTTTCTATCCATGTCTATCTCTCTCTCCATCTTCACATCTCCATCTTTTTCCCTATCAATCTCTCTTTTTATATGTTCCTCTATCTTTATATATCTTCCTCTATACATGATTAATCTACTTCTCTGTCATTTCCTCTATTGCCCTCTTGAAGTATCTTTCCCTTTCTCTACCTTCATCTCTTTATTTTCTCCATCTTTATATATCTCTGGCTCTCTCCCCACATCCTTCTCTATAGTGCCTTTATATATCTCTATATCTTCCTCTTTCTCTCTCTCCCTCTCTATCTATCCCTATCTATAATCTCTATCTCTCTTTCTCACTAAGCTTGCACTATCTATATCTCTCTATCTATCAATATTTCTCTTCCTTTATATCTCTCTATCTCTTCCTTTTTTATCTCTCTTTACCCCTCTCTATCATTTTTTCTCCATCTCTTCATATATTTATCTTTGTCTTTACCTCTCTCTTTCTCTATATCTATTCATCTCCCTCTCCCTTTATCTTCATTTTTTATCTCTATCGTCTTGTCTCCTTTTTAATATCTAGATATGTCTACCTCTTTCTATTCATCCTTGTCCTTTAGTTTTTCTCCCTCTCACTTCATACTCCTTAATATCTATATCTCTATTTATGTCCTTGTCCTTTAGTTCTTTTCCCTCTCTTTAGTTCTTCATCTCTCTTCACCCTTATATATCTCCTTATTTGAAACTTAGTATATATGGTCTCCTAATGGGTTAGATCATGTCCTAAGGGGTCACAGAACATCATATGACCCCTCAGGACACAATATGACCCCTAACAACACCATATTGTCTCCTAAGGGGTCATATGGTGTCCTAAGGGGTCATAAAACACCATATGACCCCTTAAGACACAATAAGACCCCTAATGACACCATATGGTGTCCTAAGGGGTCCTAAGACACCAAGTGACCCCTTAGGACACCATAGGACCCCTAATGACACAATGTGGCATCCTAAAGGGTCATATGGTGTCCTAAGGGGTCATAGGACACCATATGACCCCTTAGGACACCATACAACCCATAACACCATATAGTGTCCCAAGGGGTCATATGGTGTCCTAAGGGGTCATAGAATGCCATATGACCCATTAGGACACAATACAACCCATGACGACACCTAAGGGTCATATAGTGTCCTAAGGGGTCATAGGACACCATATAACCCCTGAGAACACCATACAAAACCTTACGACACCATATGGTGTCCTAAGGGGTCATATTGTATCCTAAGGGGTCATATAACACCATATGACCCCTTATAACACAAAAAGACCCATAACAACATGATATGGTCTCCTAAGGGGTCATATGGTGTCTTAAGGGGTTATATGATGTCCTAGGAACCTTTAGGACACAATATGACCTCTTAGCACACCATAAAACCCCTAACAACACCATATGGTGTCCTAAGGGGTCGTAGGACAACATATAACCCGTTAGGACACAATATGACCCCTAACAACACCTAAGGGGTCATATTGTGTCGTAAGGGGTCATAGGACACCATATGACCCCTAACGACACTATATGGTGTCTTAAGGGGTCATAGGACACCATATGACTCCTAACGACACTATATGGTGTCTTAAGGGGTCATATTGTGTCCTAAGGGGTCATAGGACACCATATGACCCCTAACAATACAAAATGACACCTAACGATACCTAAGGGATCATATGCTATTCTAAGGGGTCATAGGAAACCATTTGACCCCTTAGCACACCATATGACCCCTAATGACACCATATGGTGTCCTAAGGAGTCATATGGTGTCCTAAGGAGTCATAGAACATCATATGACCCCTTAGGACACCATACAATGCATAATGACACTATATGGTGTCCTAAGGGGTCATAGGACACCATATGACCCCTTAGAGGACCATACAACGCATAACAACATAATATGGTGTCTTAGCGGGTATTAGAACACCATATGACCCCTTAGAACACCATACGACCCATAACGACACCATGTGGTGTCTTAAGGGGTCATAAGACACAATATTACCCCTTAGGACATAATATGACCCCTAACAATGTCATATAGTATCCTAAGGGGTCATAGGACACCATATGAACCCTTAGGACACCATACGACCCATAAAACCATATAGTGTCCCAAGGGGTCATATGGTGTCCTAAGGGGTCATAGAACGCCATATGACCCATTAGGACACAATACAACCCATGATGACACCGAAGGGATCATATAGTGTCCTAAGGGGTCATAGGACACCATATGACCCCTTAGAACACCATACGACCCCTTACGACACCATGTGGTGTCCTAAGGGGTCATATAACACCATATGACCCCTTATAACACAAGAAGACCCATAATGACATGATATGTTGTCCTAAGGGGTCATATGGTGTCAAGAGACACCATATGACCCCTTAGGACACAATATGACACCTAACGATACCTAAGGGGTCATATGGTATCCTAAGGGGTTATATGATGTCCTAGGAACCTTTAGGACACAATATGACCCCTTAGCACATCATACAACCCCTAACGACATTATATGGTGTCCTAAGGGGTCATAGGACACCATATAACCTGTTAGGACACAATATGACCCCTAACAACACCTAAGGGGTCATAGGACACCATATGACCACTAACAACACTACATGGTGTCTTAAGGGGTCATATTGTGTCCTAAGGGGTCATCGGACACCATATGACCCCTAACGACACAAAATGACACCTAACGATACCTAAGGAGTCATATTGTGTTCTAAGGGGTCATGGGACACCATTTGACCCCTTAGCACACCATATGACCCTTAATGACACCATATGGTGTCCTAAGGAATCATATGGTGTCCCAAGGGGTCATAGAACACCATATGACCCCTTAGGACACCATACGATGCATAATGACACTATATGGTGTCCTAAGGGGTCAGAGGACACCATATGACCCCTTAGAGAACTATACAATCCATAACACCATAATATGGTGTCTTAGAGGGTCATAGAACACCATATGACCCCTTAGAACACCATACAACCCATAACGACACCATGTTGTGTCTTAAGGGGTCATAAGACACAATATTACCCCTTAGGACATAATATGACCCCTAACAATGTCATATAGTGTCCTAAGGGGTCATAGGACACCATATGACCCCTTAGGAAACCATATGACCCCTTGCAACACCATACCACCCTTTACGACACCATATGGTTTCCTAAGGGGTCATATGGTATCCTAATGGGTCATATAACACCATATAACCCCTTAGAACACAAGAAAACCCATAACCACACGATATGGTGTCCTAAGGGGTCATATGGTGTCCTAAGGGGTTATATGATGTCCTAGGAACCTTTAGAACACAATATGACCCCTTAGCACACCATACAACCCCTAACGACACCATATGGTGTCCTAAGGGGTTGTAGGACACCATATAACCCGTTAGGACACAATATGACCCCTAACAACACCTAAGGGGTCATATTATGTCCTAAGGGGTCATATTATGTCCTAAGGGGTCATAGGACACCATATGACCCCTTAGCACTCCATACGACACCATATGGTGTGCTAAAGGATCATATGGTGTCTTAAGAGGTCATATAACACCATATGACCCCTTAGGATACCATACGATGCATAATGACACTATATGGTGTCTTAAGGGGTCATATGACACTATATGACCCCTTAGGAGACCATACAACCCATAACAACATAATATGATGTCCTAGAGGGTCATAGAACACCACATGACCCCTTAGAACACCATACGACCCATAACGACACCATGTGGTGTCCTAAGGGGTCATAAGACACAATATGACCCCTTAGGACATAATATGACCCCTAACAACGTCATATAGTGTCCTAAGGGGTCATACAAAACCATATGACCCCATAGAACACCATATGACCCCTTAGAACACTATGCGACCCTTTATGACACCATATGGTGTCCTAAGGGGTCATATAAAACCATATGACCCATTAGAACACAAGAAGACCCATAACGACATGATATGGTTTCCTAAGGGATCATATGGTGTCATGAGACACCATATGACCCCTTAGGACATAATATGACTCTTAACGATATCTAAGGGGTCATATGGTGTCCTGAGAGGTTATATGATGTCCTAAGAATCTTTAGGACACAATATGACCCCTTAGCACATCATACAATCCCAAACGACACCATATGGTGTCCTAAGGGGTCGTAGGACACTATATGACTTGTTAGGACATAATATGACCCCTAACAACACCTAAGGGGTCATATTGTGTCCTAAGCGGTCATAGGACATCATATGACCCCTAACGACACAAAATAATGCCTAATGATACCTAAGGGGTCATATGGTGTTCTAAAGGGTCATAGGACACCATATGACCCCTTAGCACACCATACAACCCTTAATGACACCATATGGTTCCTAAGGGGTCATAGAACACCATATGACCCCTTAGGAAACCATATGATGCATAATGAAACCATATGGTGTCCTAAGGGGTCATAGGACACCATATGACCCCTTAGGAGACCATATGACCCATAACAACATAAAAATTATGTCCTAAGGGGTCATAGAACACCATATGACCACTTAGAACACCATACGACCCATAACAACACCATGTGGTGTCTTAAGGGATCATAAGACACAATATAACCCCTTAGGACATAATATGACCCCTAACAACGTCATATAGCGTCCTAAGGGGTCATAGGACACCGTATGACCCCTTAGGACACAATACGACCCCTTAGGACATAAAATAAACCCTAATGATACCTAAGGGGTCATAGGACACCATACGACACATAACAACACCAAATGGTATCCTAAGGGGTCATATGGTGTCCTAAGGTGTCATAGGACACCATACGACCCATAGCACCATATAGTATCCCAAGCATATGGTGTCCTAAGGGGTCATACGACACCATATGACCCATTAGGACAGAATAAGACCCCTGATGACACCTAATGGGTCATATAGTGTCCTAAGTGTTCATAGGACACCATATGACCCCTTAGGACACCATACGACTCCTTGCGACACCCTAAGGGGTCACAAGACATCATATGACCCCTTAGACACCATATGATCCATTAGGTTTTGTTAGGGCTCATACTATGTCCTAAGAGGTCATATGGTGTCCCATGACCCTTTAGGACACCATATGACCCCTTAGGACACCATATGGTGTCTTTATGGGTCTTATGGTGTCCTAAGGGGTCATATGGTGTTCTATAACCCCTTAGGACACTATATGACCCCTTATGACATTATATGACCCCTTAGGATACCATATGTCCTAAGGGGTCATATGGTGTCCTAAGGGGTTATAGAACACCATATGACCCCTTAGGACACCATAAGACCCATAACGACACCATATGATGTCCTAAGGGGTCATATGGTGTCCTAAAGGGTCATGGGACACCATATGACCTCTTAGAACATAGTATGAGCCCTAACAAAACCTAATGGATCATATGGTGTCTAAGGGGTCATACGATGTCTTGTGACCCCTTAGGACACAATATTACCTCTTAGCACACCATACAACCCCCAATGACACCATATGACCCGTTCGGACACAATATGACCCCTAACAATACCTAAGGGATCATATGGTGTCCTAAGGGGTCATAGGATACCATATGACCCCTTAACACACCATACAACCCCTAATGACACCATATGGTGTCCTAAAAGCTCATAGAACACCATATGACCCCTTAGGACACCATAAGACTTATAACAACATCATATGGTGTCTTAAGGTGTCATATGGTGTCCTAAAGGTTCATGAGACACCATATGACCCTTTAGGACACCATATTCTCTCTCACATTATTTCTTTCCCTCAATTACCCTCGATCACCTCTCTCCTCCTATGGGTTTATAGATACTTCCCTCTCCCCCTCTACCCACCCCCTAATTACTCTCTATGTCTCTCTTCACCTATGTCCACATCTCTCTTCTCTCTTTGTTGATACTTTCCCCTCTCCCCCTCTCCTCCTACCCCCTAATAATCTCAAACTCTCCCTCTTATTCTCTCTTCACCCCAATCACCCCCTCCCTCTCTCTCTTCACCTTCCACATAATTACCTATATCTCTCTCTCTCTCACTCTCTCTTCCCCCCAATTAATCTCTCCTTCTCGCCTCTCTCCCCCTCTCCCTTTTTTGATACTTCCCTATGCCTCTCCTTGTCCCCTCTGAATTTTGTTGCTAGAGATGATAAGGAAATGCAGAGAGAGTAGTTTAGATCTTAGGGAAGAGAGAGTTAAATAGAGAAGGAAATTATGAAGAGGTAGAAATATAAGCACCTTGTAGAGCTTGAGAGATTTAATGAGGTTTTCATTGATAGTTAGAGATATAGGTCTAGAGAGAGATGTATAAATATGGACAAAAAAGAGGGAGGAAGAAACAAATAGGTGGAGAAAGGAACAAACATAGATAACATGGTTTATCAAAATTTATCGAACTCAATAAAATTCATAAATTTTCTATTATTAATTAATTACTTATTTAGTTTATTTTGAGATGATTCTTACAAAAATTCATGAAGGATGAATTTAAATGAATTATAATTATTTTTTAAAACAAATAATTGAAAATATACCTATTCCATATCATAGAGCTCTTAATTACCTTTCCAACGCTTGTAAAAAATCAAATTTCGATATAAAATGCAAAAGTTATCCCCAATTTACTAAAATGCATTTTTATTTTTTTTCAAAAATCAGATATCCAATTTTATCCAATAAAATCAGATATCCGATTTTAAAACGTAAATTTTTCCCTCCATATTTTGGTTCGGATTTGCTTTGGGATTTGGCTTGGAAGTGACACGCTTGGAAAGTCAACTGAAAAAACATTTTTTTCAGTATTCCTTGATTTTCTAGACTTTACACTAGTGGCTGATGACTTTTCTTATAGCCAAAATTGATAAAATGAAAAGGGTTTTTTAAAGACGTTCTCAGCTTTCCAACAATATAAGGCTTGTCTTATTTCAACTTTAATAAATAATTATTATTTATTTTTTAATTGAATTCTGACAAAAGTCCTAATTGATAGACTGATTGAAAAGTACTCATAACTTTCAAACCGCATAACATTTTTTGAATCTGAAACATGCGTCACATCCTATGTTTCGTCTACTGTAGGGAAATTTTTTAAAAAATTAACTTCATAAGGTTTTGACCAAGTTAAGGTGGTCAGACGTAGGAGTTTCTAAATTTTTGAAAAGTTGTAGTAAAAAATTCATAAATAATTATTTACTTTATAAAAAATTATAAAAAAATATGTGTCACATCCGGACATGAGTCTAATACTTATATTATAAATCTTATAAAAAAATATTATGATTTGATTGTGATTAGGGTGGTCAGACATACACCTACTTCTTATCTTTTTCCTGAAATTTTTGTACCATTGCATTGAAATTTGAAATTTTCATCAAATAGGATTTTTTTTTTGAAAAAACAACTAGTAGCTTAGAAACTACATTCAATTTTCTATAGATTCTCTTCTTACATATTTTAAAAATAATGTTCATAACTTATTCAATTTTTCATGTCAAGTTGCATAACTCTGATTTTTTTAAATTTCATTGCCACTTAAGGGCCTGTTTTGGCACACCATGATTCTGCACATACCCATAGCTTAGTCTATTTTAAGGTGATTTGATGGTATCTTATGATGTCCTAACCCTATTTCATGATTATATTGGATACGATGATGCTTATGATAGTGCTTTGTTGTCATGATTGTCTTCTACTATGTTGTGACAAGGATAATGTCATACCACTGACGAGCACGATATGACATTTTGATTCCCCTTCACATGTTTGCATATTCTATGATATATGTTATTGTATATATTTTTGTGTGTGTATTGGTGATGATAGTTTTGCAAGTACTAGACATCGACTCCACCTAGCTTCAGAGGTCTTAGTGTGCCTTTATCCCAATGGCAAGTTGTTGAAGATGGCACGAGTTCCCTCTATATACTCTAGGTCTAAGTTGATACACTTGTTAGGTGTGTCATGGTTTAGAGTGTCTTGTGGTGCCATGCAATATGTTGTTCGACCATTGTGTCGAGTTGCCTTGTGGCATTGTGAGTGTTTGATTATAAAATTAATTAATAATTGATTAATGTAGTTTATTAATATTAAAATTAATTTATTATATATTTTGGTTACTTAATTATTATTTGTTTAATTTATTATTGAGATTTAATATTTATTTGTATTGTGTGATTATAGTCTTAAGAGCCTTGGTTATTATTTATTTATTTAATATAGATGAGGTCTTGATATTTAATTGTGGAAATTATTTATTTATGTTTAGTTTAATTAAATTATTGCGCTTTTATGTTTTATTTGCCCATAAAGCTTATTTTATGCTTTTGATTTACTAATCCTCTTTTATTATTAATTGAGTGATTAAAATAATTAAATATAATATATTATATAGTTTACCTACCCTTTTATCTGATTGGTTGATTTTATGGGGGTAAGTAAATAAAACTATTTTATATTATTTACCTTGATTTTATGCATGGTAGATATAATATATGGTTTATTAAAATATTTTGATTTACCCATATTCTTCTACAATTTTGATTCAATTTTCTATTTAATAGGTTTTCTGGGATTTTTGCCAGGTTGGATTTTCAAGAGCTCTTTGCTTCCTTTTTGAAGTTTTGGATCTTGATTGGAGCTTGGATTATTGGATTGTTGAAGAATTATTGTTGGATTGAAGATTGCTTAATTGGAATGCTGGATTTTGGTTGCTCTTCATCAAATTTGATTTCTTGCCTTGTCTACAATTTCCAGGTTGGTGGCTTATTTCCCCACTCAGCATTTCTTTTGAGAAAATATTGTCTTCTCCATTATTTTAGAAAATATTTCTTTAATGGGGGAGAATATAATGTTTAATGATTTTATCTATAGCCTGGGAATTGATATATATGTATATATATTCTTACTGAATGGATGAATGTAACTGTGTTTTGCTGGGATAGAAAATGGTTGTCTTCTTGTGCTTGTTGTCTTGTTATTTCCTTTAATTTTGTACTTGTTGACCTCTTATTTTCCTTTCTATTTGATGTATGAGTACTCTCTCAATTTTATTTTGTCTCTTAGTGTTGCCATTTGAGTTCTAAGCAAGTCTGTGTATTTCTTTGTGAAAGAAGTGTTGAGAAATTTTGTCAAATTTCCTTTGTATGATCTTGTTATCATGTTTCTATGTTTTCTTTTCTTTAATTTTTCCTCCCACACCTTTTGGGAGTGTTATGTGATTATTTTGTGAGCCTATGTGCGAAACTAGATAGTTTCATCACTTGATTTGTCCATTTTCCTTCATTTTTGGCACTATGTTCCATATGCGCTAAAGTATGCATCATATGTGCTAAATCATCATATGCAAAAAAAATTGTATCATATGCACTAATATACATACTTCATATGCGCTAAATTTCCCTACTTTGTGGGTTTAGCCAGTTTTGCTTAGTGAGGTCACTTTTATGGGTTTCGGGCTTGTACCAGAGGCTTCTTGTGTTTGTTTTGAATTTTCAAAGATGTCTTGTGATGTGGTATTGATAATTTCATAGTTTATTTTTGCTATGTTATGATAGTTTGTGCCTTACCAATGAGGATTGTACATATGTGTTGCATAGCTCTAGGAAGAGGGAGAATGCCTTGTTGTTGAGGAATGGAATTATGTGAACTCTAGTGAGAGGATTGTGCCTCACTGTTGAGGGTGTATTTTTATATATTTGAGTAAGAAGGATGACTACCTTTCTCTTGTTATTATTGTGCTTTTTATGGTTAAGGATCTCACTTCTTATGTTGGCCTTATGGTTTATATTGTGCTTCAGTTTTGTTTCAGTGATGTTGTGATTTTGGATTCACGTCAAGTTGAGCCTTCATGATGCTATTGTGATGTTGTGTGGTTTATGTTTCACCCTAAGGTCTTGATAAATTCTAGGTGGATTGGGCTTCCAAGTGAGTGATTGGGGTCATGAGGATTGGACTGTTAGGCTACTCGGGGTCTAGACCACCAGGATAGCTCATTGGGAGTTTAGCCGTAATCAAATGATAGCATAAGTAAATTAATCTTAGCAGGGATGGGTAGAGGTAAATCACTTCAATAAGATAATATATCATTTTTGGCTCCTGGGGTGATTATGTCGATCTGAGAATGGTTGGAAAGACCTTGGTGATCCAGGTAAGCCAAACCCCTTGATATCCTCGAAGGTTGAGATGGCTCTGCATAGGTATCATGGATGTTGGGACAAGTTCCCATGATGACTACATGTGATGACACTCTTTCCCTACATGTTTCCATGATCCCAATGCCTTTATTGTTGGTATGCCTCTAGGAGTTTATTGATTTATGATTTGCCTTGTGATGTGCCTCGATTTATTGCTATTGGTTTTTTATCTTTTGTGGAAGTCATGTGAGTCCCTTGGTTGTTAGGTGTCAGCCTGGGTCTAGAGTGTTAGTTGGAACCTTGTGTCATCTTCTAGCATGGGGGGTAGTTCCTTATTGGTTTTACATGGTCGAGTGGTTTGATGCCTTCTTCCATTGGGATGTTCTTCATTGGATACTCTTGTGCGTGATGTGGACTCTTTTCTCTTCAACTATGGATGGGTTCTTGTAGCATATTGATATATATGATTCATATGGCACATGTATCTATAGAAATTCATGATGTAATTATATTTTTAGTTGATATCTATGCTCCTTGATGAAAAATGGTTGATGTATATGTAAATGGTAGATGATGTATTAGGTCATGATCATAAAACTTGTAGGAGAATTTAATGATGTATCTTGTTGTATCTTGGAAAATCCTCATTTATGGAATTGGTTTTAAAGGAATGGGTATTGGGAACTATTCTATTCATTTTCTCATTTATGGAATTGGTTTTAAAGATATGCCTAGTCAGCCCAGCATATTTTTGACCTACCTTCAATTGTTTTGGTCATAACTTAGTCATACAAACTTGAAATTGTCCAAACAAGATATTGTCAAAAAGTTAGTTCTGAGCCCAATCCAGTGGTGTTGGCAATGTTTACAAATCCTATTTCATTTTTGTATTATAGGCCTAAGAATTCGGATCTTTATTTTTGCATTTGGAGAGTCATAACTCTCACATTCTAACTCCATTTTGTATGATTCTTATGGCATGAAAAATATGGTTTAGTCCTCTACATGGATCTTAGGCCCATTTTTAGAATATTCACCATATATCTACTATTTCATTTAGATCTCAGATCTAGCCTTTTGGGTTCAAGATTTCTTGGAAAACATGCAAATTAGTTAATTTTTTTAAGATTCAAGTGAAAAAAAATTACATTGAGAGGATCTATATTGTTGTATAAGTCCATTTTTTATAATTTTTTTATTACTTTATCATGGATCCAAATCATATTACTCCCCTCACTCCATTCAACTACTATAGTTGGAAAAAATGAATGGAGATTAATCTGAAGAAATAGGGGTTATATAGAGTGACATGGGTACACAACTTGAGCATAATTGTGTTGCTGAGAAGAGAAAATGGCTCAATGGGTGTGATGAGGCATTCGGCACATTATGCATGTCTACATCTCAAAATATTCTCTTTCATGTTGATTCTTGCACCACACCCAATCAAATATGGACTACATTAGAGTCCATGTTTAGGAAGCATGATTCGTTGAGGGGATTTTAGTTGGAGAATGAGCTTATTGGCTTGAATCCTTTACATTTGTATAGAATATAGGACTTCTTCACCAAACTCAAGTCTCTTAGATTATGATTACAGTAGTGTGGTATTTAGGAGTTCTCTTAGTTGATTCTATCTATCCTTGTCAATCTTGGTCCTGATTACTCAATTCTTATTTCTACCTTTTATACCACCAAACATGCATTTGGTCCCAAGTACACCATGCCTTCACTTGATGAGATTGCTCCATAACTCATTTAAGAGAAATTAAAGTTGATTCAAATATGTCAATTGAAGTCTAACAAATCATAGGCTATCTGTGCATCTCAAGGCACCACAAATTTAAAGGCTTTACATGACAAAAGAAATAAATAGAAACACAAGGATCACATGTCACATGAGCAGCGTAAGGATACACAATCACATGATTCTTCATATTCTTATTCCTCTTCTAAGAGTTCTTTATCGAATAATGATAATTAAAGTGTGCATATTGCACTAAGATTAGACATTATAAGCATCGGCGTTGTGCAAAAAAGAGTGATGAGCTTTGAAACCTTCTCCCGATGCATAATATTGAGCTACCTTCATTTAAATCATATTATTCTACCACTTTCACGACCTGCACATTTTAAGTTTGCTTATATGGAATGTGGTGAAGACATGATAAAGGGCCATTCTCTCTTTGCATCCACACATCTTTAGTCTAGCAGGTGCCTTCATGAGTAAATAGCCTTGAAATATATGGCTTCATCTATGGGAATTTTCTCTTCACATGAGCCTTGCAGTTGACCACACATCTTGATGGGTAATATTCACTTAATTGTTGGCAATATTACAAGGATATTGAGAAGGTTGTTGATGATTATGGACATAACTGATTAAATATGTTTTACTATCTTGATATTATTATTTTGTCATTGATGTCAAGAAATTGATTTTCTAATTTAGTATGATGTTGCCATATCTTAAGAAATATGATATGAAGATTATAAAGAAGTCGGTAAAGACACAGGAAAGAATATGACGAATAAGGGGATAAGTTATTCAATGGGCAACTCTACCGAGTCAAAAAATGATGAGATCTTGATGTTTTAGATTGTTTTAACATCATACATATGTTGTAAAATGTAAAGGTTAATACTATACTATGTTATCAAGCAAAGAACCTAATCGGTAAACCCTAAGGAACCTAGTCGGTAAACCCTAAGGATATTACAGTCAGTTAATGAAGATAGAATGTCTACCAAGTAAAGTTTAGTATTCACCGAGTTGTAACCGAGCTATAACAGAATGCATTAAATGTTTACATGTGATATTTAATGAAAGATGTTGATGAGCTGGAGCGGATCAATGATTGGTAAGCCGTGGAAGAAGTTTGTTAACGAATCTAAGGCAATGGAAAGTCGGCAAGAAGATCTATAGCTCAGATTGAACCGCATTACCCTAACACAAGTTCCAAGGTGAATGTGCAAGTTTCGAGGCGGGGAAAAACATTTTCAGATTGAAAGATACAATGAACCTGGACAAGATTGAAGATCTGATGGCTATGATTGATCATGGGAAATGTGATCAAGGAGATTAAGCGGTTAGAAGATTGTTTATAGATAAGGAACTATTGATAAACAATGCATGCGGGCAAGTGTATGCACAGGGATGCTACATAGTGATTACCGAGCACAGAAGCTTGAAGACCTGTTAGAATAACAGAGTATTGATGCCCAGCAGATAGACAAGATTAGTTCTATGTCTAGATTGTATTGAACAAATAGGAATCTGCTTTAGCATTTTAGATGTGAAGTTGCAGATAGATTGTATTACTGTTATTTTGTGAAAGTGACAGGAAATCTCTTAACCGAGTGGACTTAACAGTCTTATATGTAAATCCTCTAACAAGGTGACATTCTGATTGAGTGTTTGAAATCCTTTGACAAGGTCACTTCTAACAAAGTGAGGATCCTAACAGATCTAAGGGAAATCCCTTAACTGGGTCACATCTAGCAATGTGTTTTGTAATCTTTAACAGGATTTGCTTTTAACCGAGCATACTCTAGAAGAGTATATTTCTTAGTGGGTCTGAAATCCCACAATGGTTTATCCCTATTTGGGTTTCCACGTTAAATCTGGTGTTATGAGGTTTATATTGTTCATATGCTTTTGAGTTTGCATGTTTGACAGTTTTTTATTATATGACTGATATATGTTACCGAGGTTGAATCTGATGTTTTATGGATGATTAAGTTTGTATGATTCACCCCCCCCCCTCTCATCTTGTTGGGTATTGGATCTGTACTTATATTAAGTATCAGAACTATCAATTGGTATCAGAGATTTGGACTCTGAAAGGAAAGTTTAAAGGCACTTGAGTTAAAGATCCAAAGATGTATAAGAGGGATGCACCTAAGCTGAATAAGTCAAGTTTCTCTACATGGCAGAAAAGGATGAAGCTACATCTATCAGGAGTTGGAGAATATGTTTTATACTATCTGGAGAATGATTTTGTTGCACCGAGCACCTATCCATTGACTATGGAAGAGATAAAGGCAAAGCAAGAACATATTCAAGCAATGATTGAAATAACATCTGCATTGACCGATTTTGAGTTAAATGATCTAGAAGGCTGCAATGATGCAAAGGCAATGTGGACTAAGCTCATATTTGTATATGGAGGAAATGAACATGTTCAAAGAGCAAAAGTTGAGAGTCTAAGAGGACAACTTGAATCTATGAGGATGAATGAAGGTGAGAACATAACCCAGTACAGTACAAGACTAAAGGAGATTGTAAATCAAATCAAAGGAGCAGGAGGAACTATTGAAGAAAAGGATGTGACAAGTAATTTGTTAAGAACCCTTCTACCTACCTATGCAATCCAAGTCTTTGCAATCAATGAATTGAGGTCTGTACCTAATATGCCTATTTCCTTGGATGCTACTATTGGTAAGCTACATGCATTTGAGTTAAGTAATTTTGATAACAGTGGGTCATCGGTAAATAAAGTTGAATCTGCATTTAGTTCTTTTCATCTGAATGAATATAATGATTACAATGAGAGAAAGTATAAGTACTCTGAAGGAGATCACAGTGGAGCAAGTGAAATATTTCAGAAGAACATGGAGGAGGTACACAAACTGTATGAAGAAATCAAAAATCAAGAAGAGTTTGAAGCACTATTGGCCAAAAGGTTACCAAGAGGCAAAGGTAAGTATAAAGGAAAACTACCTTTGAAATGTTTCAATTGTGATAAAATTGGACATATGGCTTCTAACTATCCTGACAAAGATTTCACTGAAAAGAGAGAATACTGAGTTGACAAACAAAAAGATAATCACTACAGAGGACACCGAGACTTCAGAAGAAGAGATAGAAAGACATGCTTAATTGCTGATGAGGAATCTGAAGATGATAAATTAGATGAGACTGATACAGAGGAAGTTGTTTATGTGGCCATCAAGGATGGATCAGATGAAGAAAGGTATGAAGAAAAAGCCCTAATATCTCACATAAACACTAATGATTCTTGGATTATAGATAGTGGATGCTCACATCATATGACAGGAGATAAACACAAGTTTGTTATGTTAGAAGATTATGATGGAGGCTATGTTAGATTTGGTAATGATGCACCATGTCTAGTAAGAGGTAAACGATCCATAACACTTCTTGATAAAGCAAGATACAATGATGTTTATTGGGTTGAAGGTTTGAAATATAATTTGTTGAGTGTAGCACAGCTAAACAACACAGGTTACCAAATAGAATTTCATAAAGGAATTGTCAAAGTTCATGACAAGAATGGAAAGTTAGCTGCTACCGGGACACAAACAAAAGGTAATACATTTCACCTTGACTCTACTCACAATAAGTGTTTGCATGCAAAGATTGATAACACTTGGTTATGGCATAAAAGGTTTTGTCATGTTAATTTTGATAATCTGATCAAGATAAGTAAGAAGCACAGAGTAAGAGGTCTACCGAGTCTTGAAAAACCTGAGAATGCTATGTGTCGAGGATGCCAGATGGGTAAGATGACAAGATCTAGCTTTACAAGTAAGTCCTACACTTCTAAAGGAATTTTAGATCTTGTGCACATTGATCTTTGTGGTCCTATGAAAGTTCAAAGTTATTATGGTGATAAGTATTTCATATTATTTGTGGATGATTATTCAAGGATGATGTCAGTAATGTTTTTAAAAGAAAAGTCAGAAGCTTTTCAAATGTTTAAGTGGTACAAGGCTAGAGTTGAAAATAAAATAGGAAGACAACTAAAATGTCTTAGATTAGATAGAGGAGGAGAGTTCACATCTGATGAGTTGAACCTATTTTGTAATGATCATGGTATTAAAAGACAAGTCTCTGCACCGAGAACTCCATAGCATAATGGAATAGCTAAAAGAAGAAACAGATCTATTGTGGATTGTGCTAGAACACTGATGATTGAGAAGAAGGTTCCACAAACATTTGGGAGAGAAGTAATAAGCATAGTTGTTTACACCTTGAACCGAGTTCAATTGAAGAAAGGTACTTTGAAGACACCTTATGAAATCTGGTATGGCAAGAAACCTAATGTAAGTTATTTTAAGATCTTTGGAAGTAAATGCTATGTTCATAAAGATGATAGAAATGGCAAGTTTGACCAGAAAAGTGAAGAAGGAACATTTCTAGGATATTCTTCTAGAAGAAAAGCATTTAAATGTCTAATCAAATCATCTAACAAAATAGTAGAAAGTGCAAATGTGAAAATTGATGAATTTGCAGAAAGAACTGATGAAAGGAATTCCAAAGAACCGGAAGACTATGATGAATTTGTCTATGTGCAACCGAGAAGTCCTACCGAGATAACTATTGAAGGAAATGAGGAAGATATCCAGTTACCGAGTGATGAAGAGGATCATACAGAGCCTACCGAGCCTGTATTAGCCAAATATGTCAAAAGACACCATGCACCAAGTCAGATTATAGGAGATAAGGATGATCTAGTGATGACAAGGAACAAACTGAGACAGAACACATGTTTGATATTTGAATTTGAACCAAGAATAGTGAAAGAGGCATTCAACAGTGAAGATTGGATAAATGCTATGACTGAAGAGATTGATCAAATCAAGAAGAATGACACATGGACACTGGTCCCAAGACCAATGGACAAAAATGTAATCGGTACAAAGTGGATCTTCAGAAACAAGCTAAATGAGAAAGGTGAGGTCATTCGGAACAAAGCAAGATTGGTTTGCAAAGGTTATGCCCAAGAAGAAGGAATTGGTTATGGTGAGACTTTTGCACCTGTTGCTAGACTTGAAGGAGTTAGAACATTGTTGGCATATGCTTCTTTCAAAAACTTCAAGGTATATCAAATGGATGTCAAATCTGCATTTCTGAATGGAATATTAGAAGAAGAAGTTTTCATTGAACAACCTGAAGGATTTGTTGAAGACAATAATAAAGATCAGGTATGTAAATTGAACAAAGCTTTATATGGTCTGAAACAAGCACCTAGAGCATGGTATGAAAGATTGCACTCTTATTTGATTAAGATTGGTTTTATAAGGACAAGTGAGAATCGCAACATGTACATGAAGAATGATGAAAATGGAATACTAATCTCAGCCATATTTGTTGATGATATTATATTTTGTGGAAATGATTCTTTATGCAAGAACTTTGGAAATGAAATGAGCAAAGAATTTGAGATGTCATTAATCGGTGAGATAAAGTATTTTATAGGCTTACAGATACTGCAAATGAAAAATGAGATTTTCATTACTCAATCCAAATACATAAAGGAAATCTTGAAGAAATTTGGAATGGAGGATTCAAAGCTAGTAAGTACTCCTATGACTACTAACTGCAAACTATCAAACAATGATGAATCTGCATCTGTTGATGAGACACTCTACCGATCCATGATTGGAAAACTACAATATGTTGTTCACAGCAGGCCAAATATAGCACATGCAGTAGGTATTGTTGCAAGATTCTCTGCAAATCCTAAGGAAATACACATGATAGCAATCAAAAGAATTTTTAGATACTTGAAAGGCACTGAAGATTATGGCTTAGTATATTAGAAAGGAAATGATTTTGATTTAAAAGTTTATACTGATGCTGATTGGGCAGGCAACATTGATGATAGAAAAAGCACAAGTGGAGGAGCTTTCTTCTTAGGAGAAAGACTAGTGAGTTGGCTTAGCAAGAAACAAGGATGTGTTTCTCAGTCAACAACCGAAGCTGAATATGTTGTTGTAGCACTGAATTGTACCAACATTGCATGGATCAAACAACTATTGGAAGGTATAAATGAGAAAGTTACCAAGCCCGTAACGATATTCTGTGACAATACTAGTGCCATTAATATTTCAAAGAACCCTGTTATGCACTCTACGACAAAGCACATATCTATCAAATATCATTATCTTAGAGAAGAAGCTCAAGAGAAGAAAGTGGTGTTGGAATATGTTAACACAAAGGAGCAAATAGCTGATATATTCACCAAGCCACTACCAAAGGACACTTTTGAATATCTCAGAAGTAAGTTAGGGGTCCTACCCCTATCTTTTACTCACTAACCGAATTCGGTGAAAGAATCACTTCGATGACTCTATTGAATATCTTTTAGGGAGCTGATGCTGGAGTGATACACTTTAGAATGTTTTTCTGAAAGTGTACTGGAATTAATACTAGGATAATACAGAAAATGATACAGGGAACAGGAATTGTAAACAAATGCTCTCACCGAGACTCAGTTGATACACAACAGTAGGAAATAACTTCTTACAGCAAGAAATTATGTTTTAGTTCTATTCTTTTTGGCATTGTTGTCAAAGGGGGAGTAGACCAAGAAGAAGAACCTAGAAGGAGAAGATCTACCCAGGGGGAGAAGACCAAGCAAAAGAACCTAGAAGGAGAAGATCTACCAAAAGGGGAGAAGACCTAAGAAAACTGAGAAGACTACAGATTGAAATAAAGACTGAAAACAGAAGAGAAGTCTGATGTATGGGGGAGAGCATTTCAGCATTTCAGAATCACAGCAATCTAAATTTTTAAAGGTCAAATCAATTGGTTTTGCCATCAATGCCAAAGGGAGAGATTGTTGGCAATATTATAAGGATATTGAGAAGGTTGTTGATGAGTATGGACATAACTGATTAAAGATGTTTTACTATCTTGATATTATTATTTTGTCATTGATGTCAAGAAATTGATTTTCTAATTTAGTATGATGTTGCCATATCTTAAGAAATATGATATGAAGATTATAAAGAAGTCGATAAAGACACAGGAAAGAATATGATGAATAAGGGGATAAGTTATTCAATGGGCAACTCTATCGAGTCAGACAATGATGAGATCTTGATTATTTAGATTGTTTTAACATCATACATATGTTGTAAAATGTAAAGGTTAATACTATACTATGTTATCAAGCAAAGAACCTAGTCGGTAAACCCTAAGGATATTGCAGTCGGTTAATGAAGATAGAATGTCTACCGAGTAAAGTTTAGTATTCACCGAGTTGTAACCGAGCTATAATAGAATGCATTAAATGTTTACATGTGATATTTAATGAAAGATGTTGATGAGCTGGAGCGGATCAATGATTGGTAAGTCATGGAAGAAGTTTGTTAATGAATCTAAGGCAATGGAAAGTCGGCAAGAAGATCTACAGCTCAGATTGAACTGGATTACCCTAACACAAGTTCCAAGGTGAATGTGCAAGTTCCAAGGTGGGGTAAAACGTTTTCAGATCGAAAGATACAATGAACCTGGACAAGATTGAAGATCTGATGGCTATGATTGATCATGGGAAATGTGATCAAGGAGATTAAGAGGTTAGAAGATTGTTTATAAATAAGGAATTGTTGATAAACAATGCATGCGGGCAAGTGTATGCATAGGGATGCTACATAGTGATTACCGAGCATAGAAGCTTGAAGACCTGTTAGAATAACTGAGTATTGATGCCCAACAGATAGACAAGATTAGTTCTATGTCTAGATTGTATTGAACAAATAGGAATCTGCTTTAGCATTTTAGATGTGGAGTTGCAGATAGATTGTATTATTGTTATATTGTGAAAGTGACAGGAAATCTCTTAACCGAGTGGACTTAACAGTCTTATATGTAAATCCTCTAACAAGGTGACATTCTGATTGAGTGTTTGAAATCCTTTGACAAGGTCACTTCTAACAAAGTGAAGATCCTAACAGATCTGAGGGAAATCCCTTAACCGGGTCACATCTAGCAATGTGTTTTGTATTCTTTAACAGGATTTTCTTTTAACCGAGCATACTCTAGAAGAGTATATTTCTTAGTGGGTCCAAAATCCCACAGTGGTTTTTCCCTATTTGGGTGTCCACGTTAAATCTAGTGTTATGAGGTTTATATTGTTCATATGCTTTTGAGTTTGCATGTTTGATAGTTTTTTATTATATGACTGATATATGTTACCGAGGTTGAATCTGATGTTTTATGGATGATTAATTTTGTATGATTCACCCCCCCCCCCTCTCATCTTGTTGGCTATTGGATCTGTACTTATATTAAGTATCAGAACTATCATTAATATGTGTGTTACTAGGAGGAGTTCTATTGTGATTGATGATGGTGCATTGAATGATATACTATGTGTTCCCTCTTTATCATTCAATATACTTTCCATACATCAAATTACTCATAGTGGGCAAGGTAAGACAGTAGATTTTACACCTAACTTAGTGCCTATCAAAGACCTAGACATAGTAGAGAGATTATGGTAGTTGGAAGTGTTGATCATGCATCTCAATTGTATGATTTCTCTCATTTTGGTCCCATTGAACATGTGGTTTCATTGACTAGTCCTACCTCTCATGCATCTAGAGTGAACTAGGCATCTAGGGAGATATTTGATCACTTGAACCTATGTGTTCTTCATTCATCCACCATGGTTCCCAGGACTTTTTTTGTACCTCCTCCTCCACCTCCTACTTGTTCAAATATCATTTCAATTCAACACATTGGTTGTTCACTTCCAATTTCTTCTTTGTGGGATGAGTACTTGCTATATATTACAAGGTTGTTTCATACATTACACACTCCAAATATTGGTGACTCTTGAGAAATATTCACTTCCTCTTTCACGATAGCTTGATCATCAATGTCATCTCATTTTTAACAATGCCTTCAGAGGTTGTTCATCAGGTATCTTCACAATTGTTTGGATTTTCTTCATTTGATTTGGCATCTTTTGATTCAGACATGTGGAAAGTTGAGTAGTCTTCCATGGCACACATCATGATACTATTCCTTCTACATCCTTTCATGGAGTTTCTTGTACCTTTTCTATTGGATTTTTTTCTTCTCAAGGGGAGGAACATGGTTTGTTGCTCCTAGATCTTCATCAGCATTAATCCTCGAGCCTTCATCTTTAGCATTGGAGCTTCTCTCTTATGGGGGGGATATATCATCTCTACTTTTTTCTCATGTGGGTGATAAATTGATTGTACTTATGTGACTAATTCAGTAGTTGGGGGAAATTTAAATTCCTCCATACTTAGCACATGTACTCTTTTTCATTTATTTTTCCCTCTTTTTGAGAGGAGTTTTCTCCTACTTGGTTTTTCTCCTGTTTTCTCCATTTATGAGAGTTGCATTGGTTTGTACATGGGTACCTAATTAGGCCTTATCGTCGGGACCCATTCATGCTTGCATTTATATTAGCTCTTTATCTTTTCCCTAAACTTTAATTAGGATATAAATTCTTCCATACTTAGCACATGTACTCTTTTTCATTTATTTTTCTGTCTTTTGGAGAGGAGTTTTCTCCTACTTGGTTTTTCTCCTATTTTCTCCATTTATGAGAGTTGCATTGGTTTGTACATGGGTACCTAATTAGGCCTTATCATCGGGACCCATTTATGCTTGCATTTATATTAGCTCTTTATCTTTTCCCTAAACTTTAATTAGGATATTATCTAATTATTTAATTAATTAGGTCCTTTAATTATTTTATTCACTTTAGCTAAACTTAGGTGCTTTTTCATTTTATTGAATTAGGATAATAATAGCTTAAGTTGTTTCACTCATTATGAGTGTGACACTTGGAACTAGCTAATTTAATCTTTCTTTTGGGTTTATCCTATGGTTTTGATCATCCTTTTCATAAGGATTCATTCATTCATTTGTAACATAATTTCTTTGTGCAATAAATACAATATTCTCAAGTTGTTGAGCGTATTATTCTTGCTTGATCCCTATTTTGTGAAAGGTGGTATGCTTGCAAATGATTCTTGGCTTGAGAGGTTGTATCATCAACCTGTACATCTCATTACATTGTGATTTTGTCCTCACAAGGATCTTACAATCACAATGATATTTGTAGGATTTGAATGCTACTACCTTTAAGAATTTTGGATAGTAAAAGTTTGAAGGCCATTTATTGATGTACATCTATATTTTAATCATCTCATTGTTATAAAGCAATTCTGTAAGAAAGTGGGTATTTTATACCAAAAACTATAGATAGAGAAAATAAATTTGACTTGGAAGCTAACTATTTTAATTGGTAAGGAATCTCATGTTGGAAATATGAGTTTGTGTTGTGGTTATTGATGTTGTCATTAATGTCAAACTTGGTTGTCTAAATGGATTGTGGTCTAGATTTATCTTGTGTTGGTGTTTTATTTGGTGAAAATATTTTGGTGTTGGTTGTGGCAATATGCAAGAAAGAGTTTTTAATGTCTCATTGACAGTGTGGTTTGGTTTTCTAGTTCATGGTTTACAGAAATCAGTTGTTACTACTTTCTGACAGAAAGAGTGTTTGTTAGACTAGTTCAGAAAGTCTTTGGAGGCCTCTAAATATGTTTAATCTTATGTTGTTGTTTAGACAAAATGATTGTATTATTTTTACAATATGATTCGCTTGTGGTGTTGGTTCTTCAAAAGTGAGTTATGTTGATTTGAGTGTGATAAATTCAGTTATATTGAGGTTTGGTGTGTCAGATTGGTCTATCTTATTTGGATAATATTTTTGGTTTGGATATTCTTTGGATGACAAGCTAGGATATTGTTATGGGTCTCACCTTAGTGTGTGGAGATCCACATGAAGTATTTTGCATCGAAAGATATTCTTTCGATTGATTGTTTGACAAGCTTTAATGTCTATCTACACATTATGTTTGGTGTCAACCTTGGAGGATGTGTCAAGGTGTGTACATCATTGGGTCTATATTGGAAGGATTTTTTATGATGTATTTGAGTCTGCTCTTTCTCTTGGAATGGACAGCCTTGAGTACTTTTGCTCTAGTTAGCTTATTTTGTGCAATAATGTTCATTCTATTTTGGCTGACCCTCAATTAGGTTTTTGATGTTCTATTTCATATTTAAGGAGTGTGAATGGATGATTTGAGTGGTAGAATGGGTAGAATGTGTGAAATGTGTGTGAATTGATGATAAGTGTATGTGTGATATGCTAGAAAAATTGAGTTTGTAAATGTGCAAACGTCAAATTGTGAAGAGCTTTGAAGGTGATATATTCAAGAAGACATTGTGCAAAGATAAAGATTGTGTTTAGAGATGTTTGTCATGATATTGGTCACTTAATTATGTTATTCAAGTAAAAATTCATGTTCAAGAGATCCTTCTCATATCAGTTCTATTATTTGTTCAATTATGACAATGAGTCTTCTAGCAGCATTTTTGTATCTTGCCCTAGAGCAATGAGCCTTAGTTGTGTAAGTCCTTATTTTGTATCTTCCCTATAGTTGTGTGCCTTATCTCTACAAGACCATTAAGTTTTATTTCTCCTTGGTAGTGAGCCTAAAACTTTTTAATCATTTTTATTCATATTGTGAGTTAGATTCTTAGTGTGGTTTTTCCCAATTTGGGTTTTCCACATAAAATCTAGTGTTCATGTGTTGATGGTTAGTGAGTTTCTCAGTAGTGTTTTGTATGATTGAATGTTGTTTATAATTAATTTGTTTTGAAGTTTCAGACTAATTTACCCCCCTCTCAGTCTTGCCTTGGGTTCAACAATTGGTATCAGAGCAAGGTTGCTCTTTGGAAAGCTTAACTACTTGAGGTAGATCTGAAATGGCATAGGAACTATATATTAAGGCTTCGTTGTTCGATGGCACAAATTTTCCTTACTAGAAGGATAGGATGGAACATTATTTGGAGACTTTATAGAATGAAATTTGGGATATTGTCAACTCCATTTATAATCCTCCATAGAATTGACCTTAGGCCTCGGATGAAGTTAAGAATTATGAGACAAATATGAAATCTAGAATAATATTATTTAGTTGTTGAGTGATGCAGTGTTTGGGAAATTTAAGGGGTTGAAAGAAGTTAAAGAGATATGGAGCGAAATGTGTCAAGCCTATGAAGGAGATCAAAAGACAAAGTAAGATAGGTTGATGAATCTAAAATAGAAGTATAAGAATCTAAGAATGGTTGAATATGAAGGTGTTGAGAACTACATACATAGGGTGAACAATCTTGTAGATGCTATTAGAGTTGTCAGTGGATGTCTTGAAGAAGATGTTATAAGGAAGATTCCATTAACTTTTCCTAGACCCTACAAACCTAAGAAGTGTGTTATAGAAAAATTTCATGGTCTGGATAAGTATTCAATTGACTAGCTTATTGGAACACTATGTGCCTTTGAGATTTCAAAGATGGAAGTAAAAAGAGAGAAAAGAGAGGCCACATTGAATTTTTCAAGGCTAGTAGAAGATGAACCAGAAGAAAGTGAGAATCTAGAAGATATTAAAGAAAACTTCATAAGAAGATTGAAGAGAGGTACCAGAAAATACAAAGGTAATTTACCCTTGAAATGATTTAATTGTGGTATAATTGGTTATTATGCTTCTAAATGTATATATAAAGAGGATTGCAAGAAATTTGATAATGATGATGAGAGGAAGAGTAGATTTAGAAAATGTGACTTTAAGAAGAATATAGATGACAGAGGAAAGAAAGGACTTTGTTCTATGAAGACACATTCATTTGAGGATGAAGATGGTGAAGATTTGAATGAAGAAACTTTGTTTCTGGCTATAGAAGAGAAGAATAAGGATTATATCTGAAAGATTGGAAGGAAAGAGTAATGATGAAAAGATTGCACTTCATGCTAAGGTGGAACCAAAATCCTAGATCATTGACTCTAGATTTTCAAATCATATGACAGGTGACAAAGACAAGTTCATCAATATCAAGAAGTATGATGACCATGGATCAATAAAATTTGCAAGAGGGGAAATTGCACCTATTTGTGGAATAGGAAGTATCTCGATTGATAATAAGCATAAAATTGAAAATATTTATTATGTTGAAGGATTGAAACATAGCTTATTAAGTGTTAGTCAAATGTACAATTGAGGTTATGAAGTTGTGTTTAACAATACCAGATGTATAATCGGAACAAGAAAAATTGGAAAGTTTGTAGCAGGAGGCATTAGGATAGGTGGTAATGTTTACTACATAAAGGACAAAAATGGAAACAAATGTTTTTTGACTCTAAGCAATGATTGTTGGTTATGGCATAGAAGTATGGGACATGTCAATTTTGATAATATGATAAAGATTTGCAATACTAAAGTTGTAAGAGATTTGTTAAGGATTATTAAGCCTATTGATACTTTGTACAATGAATGTCAACTCAAAAAATAGACAAAGAGGAATTTCAAGAACAAGGATATAAATCTACTTCCAAACTCCTGGAGCTCATTTAGATGGACCTTTGTGGACCAACAAGGACAAGAGGACTCAATGGAGAAAGATATTTAATGTTGCTTACTGATGATTATTCTAGGATGACATGGGTTACATTTTTAAAATAGAAGTCTGAATCTTTTGAAAAATTTAAAGTGTTCAAGTCAATGGTTGAAAATCAAGTAGATGCTCAGATAAATGTTTGAGATCTAGTAGATGAGAGTTTACTTCAAATGATTTTGATATTTTTGTGAAAAACATGGAATTAAAAGGCATTTTTCTTCACCTACAACCTCTCAGTGGAATGGAGTAGTAGAAAGGAAGAATAGAATTGTTATTTAGATGGCTAGAACTATGATGAAAGATGATAACTTGGATAATGTGTATTAGAAGGAAGTTATGCATACTAATGTGTATATTCTTAACAGGGTGTAGATAAGAGTAAATCATACTAAGACACTTTATGAGCTATGGAATAGAAGACCTCCTATTGTGAAGTATTTTGAAATATTTGGGAGCAAGCGCTACATCAGAAGAGATGAAGAAGATCTTGGCAAGTTTGATACTAGAGTAGATGAAGGGATATTTTTGGGATATATGCTACAAATAAAAAATCCTACTAGTGTTACAACAAGAGATTTAATAATTTAGTGGAGAGTACAAATATGAAAGTATGTGAAGTATGGGATCAGATTGCTCCTAAACTTGCTCAAGAATCTGATCTTAAGGTCATCCCAAATATTGTAGAAGAAAAGAGTGATCTAGAACATGGAAAAGAGAAAGTGACAAGTCAAGAAGAAGGGGAAGAAGAAGAACCAAAGCAAGTTATCAAAACCCTAGCCAAATATGTGCAAAAGAATCATTCTAAAAATTGGATAATTGGAGATAAAATCAAAGGAATTTAGACAAGGAGAAAGTTGCAGAAGCAACTGATCAAGAAAATTATTGTTTCCTTTCACTAGTGAAACCTAAAACATATGAAGCAGCAAACAAAGAATAGAGTTGGGCAAGAGCAATGGAAGAAGAACTAAATTATATGTAGAAAAATCAGACATGGGAACTAGTACCTAGACTGATGGACAATAATATGATAGGAACAAAATGGTTATCTGGAACAAGCTAAATGAACAAGGACAAGTCACAAGGAACAAAGCAAGATTGTTATGTAAAGACTACTCACAAGTTGAAGGTATTGATTTTGAAGAAACTTTTGCCTCAGAAGCTAGGATGGAAGCTATAAGGATGTTTCTTGCTTTCTCTACTTATAAGAACTTTAAGATATATCACATGGATATTAAGTTAGCTTATCTCAATGGAGAACTTGAGGAAGAGGTATGCATTGAGTATTTGGATGGATTCAAATTGTTAGAAGAACCAGATATGGTTTGCAAATTGAAGAAAGTGTTGTATGGACTCAAACAATCACATAGAGCTTGGTATGCTAGATTGGACAAATATTTGTTATAGTAGAAATTCAAGAAAGGTACTGCAAAAAGCAACATATATTTCAAAGTTGAAGGTATCAAGTTACTGATTATTGGTGTCTATGTTGATATTATATTTAGAGGAAATGATGATCGATGTAGAGAGTTTGCTAAAGAAATGCAGAAGGAATTTGAGACGTCAATGATTGGTGAGTTGTCATTCTTTCTTGGTCTACAAGTTACTCAGTTGGAAGATAAAAAAATAATTTGTCGGGCTAAATATGTCAAAGAAATGCCAAAAAATTTAAAATGGAGAATTGTAAACTTGTTACAACCCCGTTGGCTATTGGTTGTAAGTTGAGCAAAGATGATGTATCTTTGAATGTTGATCGGAAGAAGTACAAATATATGATTGAAGGATTATTTTATTTAATTAAATCTAGACCAGATATCATGCAATTTATTTTCTTGCTTGCTATATTTCAAACTAATTTGAAACCAACTCATGAACAAGCTATGAAGAGGATTTTTATGTATTTGAAAGGGACTCCAAATTCTAGACTATGGTACAAGAAGAATAGAGATTTCATGATGAAAGCATACAAAGATGGTGATTGGGCTAGAAGTATTGATGATAGCAAAAGTACTAGTGGTGGTGCATTTTTCTTGGGAGACAAGTTGGTCTCTTGGTTAAGTAAGAAGTAGGAACCAATATCTTTATCTACTGCAGAAGCATAATACATTGCAATAGCATCTTGTTGTACTCAGTATGTGGATGAAACAAACTCTTATACATATTAGAGTGGTGTATGATGAAGATATTTCTATCATGTATGATAATACCACTACTATAAACATTTCAAAGATTCCAGTGATGCATTCAAGATCTAAATATATCTCAATGAAATATTATTTCTTAAGGGAAAAAGTTGCAGAAAAGGAAGTTAGATTGGAATATATTTCTACAAAGGATCGGGTTGTAGACATTTTCACTAAGGTGTTGGCAAAGGATACTTTTGAGTATCTTAGGCAAAAGTTAGGGTTTATTTCCCCTCCTTTTTCTAACTATATGTGTGGCAGAGGTGCAACTTTATAAGGAGACTCCTTGAAGACTATTCTTTGTTTCCTGGATTGATGTTGGTTATTGCTCCTAGGGGTAGCAGTCTTGCAAATGAGTCATGGTGGTTTATGGTGCATTGTACCCTTTTTCTTTGATGTAAAAGGGAGAGATATCTTGTTGATGGGAGGAGAGATGTTCTAATTTATGTTTCAATATTTTAAGTGTTGCCATCAATGACAAAGGGGGAGATTGTTGGAAATATAAGTTTGTGTTATTGTCATTGATGTCAAACTTGGTTGTCTAGATGGATTATAGTCTGGATTTATCTTGTGTAGGTGTTGCAGTTGGTGGAAGTATTTTGGTATTGGTAGTGGCAATATGTAGGAAAAAAATAATAATGTCTTAGTGGTAGTGGTTTGGTTTTCTAGTTCATGGTTTGCAGAAGTGAGTTATTACTACTTTCTAAGAGGAAGGGTGTATGTCAGACTAGTCCAAAAAGTCTTTGGTGGCCTCTGGATATGTTGAAGTTGTTGAGGAGGTTGAAAGAATTAGAATATTGAGAGGGTGGTGAATCAATATTCCCATAGATTAAAGAAAAATAACTTTTCACCAATTTACTGTCCATAAAAAATATCAAACAAACTTGACTGATATAAAGCAACTAATGCAGAATAAACAAGAAGAACACAACCACAAGATAAACACCAGATTTTATACGTGGAAAACCCAAATGGGAAAAACCACGAAGAGTGTTAACTCTCAAGAGAATATAACTAGTTATAGTTGTGTTTACAAATGGGTGGCTCACTGCCAGACTACTCACTGTAGAAATACAAAAAGAGACGGCTAACTACCAAAATGCTCATTGCAAATAAAAAGGTTGAATTAAGAAGGTTTGCATCTCCAAATGTGTGAGATTAGTTCCAAGTTGAATCTCAAATTATAAATCTCAGACTTTACAATTGTTAGAAACTAGGATCTTAGGATACTAATCATTATAAACAAGATTATAAACTAAATGAAATATGAAACATACATGCAAAATGTACACATTACACAAGATATACATGGGGAAAACCCTTTCGGGTAAAAACCCCCATAAAGCATCATTTAATTAAAACACTTACAAATATAGTCTATCATAAAATAGACATGAACCTGGGGACACTCCTCCAATACTTCCACATGGCCAATAATACCTCATATGCATAGTGATACAACTCACCATAAAGCTCCAAATTCCCACACCTCTCAAATGAGAGAGAACCTCCTTAAATATAGGAGGAAGGGTGACTTCACTAGTCACACCTTTTCAATAACCCCCACTCATAAATAATTAATAATCTAATAGTTATTAGATTATAATTATTTCAAATGGGATATGCTTATAAAGCATATAATATATAAAGTTTTATAACCTTATATTAGAACATTATATAAAAATGTTATAAGGATGTGATCCCTAATAACATTATGTTCTAACACCCCCCCTTAATGTTAATAGGGGATCACATGTCAATTTCCATAGAAGAAAAAATGAAGCACCCCAGTAATGTAGGTCTTCTTTGACAGTGATAAACAGGGACACAAATATATGCCAACATGAAGATCATGCATTCCGGACTACATGAAAGTCATCTTGTCATAATTTATAATCCCAGTGTTTTAAAAATGATGTTGTGAGGTCTTAAAAAATTATATTGGAGTCGCGGTCCCCTCAAATTAGCCTCTCCCCAGGTTCATTACATAGTTCCCGTAGGTCTTAATAGAATGCTTTTACAAGTGGAAGATTTACAAGGAGAAGAATTTACAAATGCCCGTAGGACTTAAGCACAAATGTGCCTATAGGACTTACTAATGCCTACCTGCAGTAATTAAAACAAAAAAGGACTTACATATGCCTATCTGCAAGCTTAAAGGACTTACTAATGCCTATATAGGTCTTATTTCATACCTATTAGGACATATGCCTACCCGTAGGATTTAAAAAACTAGGATTTAGCCACTAGGTGGTGTCATTGGCATGCACACTCCCCCTCAATGGCATCACCTAAGGCCAAGCATTATTGAATTTGGAGCATATAATGCCTAAAGGTCTTATGCCTATTAGGTCTTAAATCTAGGATTTAGCCACTAGGTGGTGTCATGTACACTCCCCCTTAATGACATCACCTCAAAGCCAATCACTACATAGAGGATTTCAAAGTGATGGCTAAAATTACAATATATAGTATGTGCCCATGATCTTCAAAGTATCTTTATTATAGAATGATTTTACTTGAGTGAGGTGCCCTTGATATTCAAGATTATAGAATGCTTTCACTTGAGTGAGGTGCCCGTGATCTTCAAGGTGCCTTTATTATAGAATGCTTTCACTTGAGTAAGGTGCCCATGATCTTCAATGTTCATTTTGATCTTTAGAAATGATATTATCTAGAAAGAGTAAAGTAACTTCAAGTAATATGGTACTTCCATATGTATCCAAATGGAACTCTTCCATAAATCTTCAAGGCCATATTGATTCTTCAAGAGTTACATTCATATTTTGTCCATTTGATTCAAGGACACATAGAAGATAGTCTTCTTATTAAAGTATTGCACCATCCATGTAATAGCACTTACACCATATGTTTTGAAGGCATAACCTCGCCATAGAAGAAACAATATAATTAGTAACATATTAAACAATTAAATTTGATTTTTGGTGCAAAGAAAGAACATAATAGTATGCATTTTCCATTTGCCAAAGATAATATTCCTCATAAATGTAAAATATAGTTCAATAATTCATAGCAAGGAGATCAACATATATTTTCATGAGAATAAGCATGAATAATTAGTTTTCTTGTTTTATAAAATAGACATACTACTACTTATAGTAATGATCCATAAAAAAATAGGCAACGGGTGAGCTATCCTTTCTAGGTTTGCTCCCCAGATAGTTTATAAGGGCGATAGTCACCCATTATAAATAGTATGAAAAAAAAAATGGATCAAATATAGAGTAGAATAACAAATCACTTGGATCTCCAAAAAAGGATGCTAATGAGAAATTTTTAAATTTACTTATGCATATTTACTAGCTTGTACATTTCAAACAAATATGTTACCCTACATTTATAGATAGATAGATGATTCCTTTTTATCATTGTGATAATTTGGTATTAAGGAATTTGCTTATCAAGAATATTCCTAATGTTAACATAAGGCATATCCTCCATCAAATACCTATAAAAATTAAATTTGAGATAAATCATGATGTTCCTTCCTTTATTCCTACTAGTTCACATGTGACTTTTTGTGATGCACTTAAAGGACTAATATAAATAATAACAGGTACTTTGGGAGGGTCACATGAAAATATGAACTAAGACTGGATGAATCAACTGTATTAAAAATTCTTATGGAAGGATCAACACCATTAGTTATGAAGTGCTTGTTTATTTGTTCATGTCTCACTAACAAGTTATTTATAAAAGATAGAATAAAGTGACAAAAGAGACATTGCTACATCCACTCATACTAAATGACTATCAAAGATATTATAAAAAATAGTTATAAGGGAATTATAAAATATCAACACTTATAATGGATGATCTAGGAAAGGAAAAGTCTACACCATCTCTTATAACATTGTGAAAGAAACCCCATTAAGTCTATTCTTCATATATATACCTAATCTTCCATGAAATCAAATTATTTATTTTCTGCATATCCAACTATCATTGTAGTCTTAATCCATTTGACTTGGATTCTTTTAAACAATTCAATTCCGTTGTGCATTTTGAAAAATAAAATAAAATGTAGATTTAATGTTTGCACTAATGAAGCATTTCCATAAAAAGCTTTTACATGTTTATTCATAAAGTACATATGACTCTCTATGACATGTCTAACTTATAGATAAAAAGATCATGCTTTCATATGGCACATTAAGAGTTACATCTCTTTTCTTCCAAGTGACTCATTTTGTCCAAATATATCATATTTGGTCCATCTTGAAGTGTTATAAGTGTCCATGTAAGGGTTAGAGTCATTTATGTCAAAAATACAAAATTTGTAAAAATTGTAAAGTTGCAACATTGCCAAAAGGTGCAACCAAAGTGTAAATATGAAATCCATTGGTCATGAGGTGGTTAGAGTAGGTATAAAGGAGTTGTAAATGGTTTATAAAACCATGTTTGGTTGAAATCAAGAGGGTAGATCAGTTTGGAGGGGATTTGACAAAGATTATCCATCAAACCCTCAAACTGTCATGAGTTTTTAAGGAATCTGTGGCTATCATAGGTCCATGGAGGATCCCATTTGGTGTAATTTTTATATTTAGAAGTTATTTAATGATATATTAATGAAATATATTTCAGATTAATCATTTCTTATACATTTTTGTGAAGTATTTGGCAAGATATGTTTATCTTTACAATAATTGTCAAAACCCTACCAAGGGTTACCCGGTTTTGGTAAAATGATCATAACTTTTGATTTAACCGTTGGATCTGGCTCAAATTTTGAGATAAATTATGAAACTTAGTAATATAAATTATGACCAAAGTGATTGTATTTAATATCAATATTGTAAAATTTATTGATGACTGTTTGTTACAGTTCATGGTGAAAGGCAGATTGGTGAAGGCAACAACAGTCTGGTTGCAACATTTGGTGTGGTTACATGAGGAATAGTAATGAAGAAAGGCTATATGTTTTGGAAATTTATCTGAATCTTCTTTCCATTTCTTTTTTTCTTACCTAATTTGGTTAAGAATTGAATTTTGTGTGGTTATTTTGGTGAAAATAGTTTTTAAAGGATGAAACCCTGAACTAGGGTATTCCATGGCAATAAAGAATTTGTTCTCTCATATTATGGTGAATATTATGATATGAGAAATTGAATGAATTTTTTTAGGGATGTAATATAACCTTTGAAATTGGTTTGAGAAGAATTTTTTATCTTTTTATATGCCTCTTGATTCAAGTTTAAAATCTACCCTTGAATGAAGGTTTTATGGTTTGTGATAGATGCTTTGCATCAATGCTTTTTATGATCACTAGTTCAATATTAATTGATCATTGTGGTTGGCCCATAACAATGCACTATCAATATTAAAGAATAGTTACCCTTTCACAAAAGACACATCATTTAGATTTTGTATAGAGTTTTGATCTATTAAAGAGAACACATTTCTTAAAAAAAAGTATAAAATCAATAAGATTGATTGATACATTTGAAAAAAAAATTATTTGATATATGGTAAATTCAATAATGGTTGTATTTATGTATTTATTTCCAGATGGTGTAATTCATTCTATGAGAATTTTCTTAATTGATTTAATGTCAAAAATCAATCATGTAAAGATATTTTAATAAGAGAAGAAATTGTGGGATGGATTTTTCTAAGGTTATTAGAATTTTTATCATGGAGATATAGTTAGATACATTATTGAATTGTATATATGCACTTGAGATCCTCTAGTCTTGTTCAAAAATAATCATAATTAACTAATATCATTTAAGTACCTAAGAAGGTGAAAAAAAAAAATGCATTCTAATATTTCAAATGAATATGCACCTTTCACAACTCTTTAAAAGTATATGTTAAATTAATATGATGATACATGTAATTCAAAAAATAATTCAACATTTCCAAAATTGATGGAGGAAAGTAATAATTTAAATAAAACATTTGTCTAATAGTCTCAAAGAAAAAAATTCTTGGAAAAAAATATTTACCTCTTGAAGTGCAATCCTAAACATGCTAACCCCCCCCCCTTTTTTTTATGAAAAAATCTCCTTATAATCATGCCACAGAACTAATGCAATATATGATGCATCTAATCCTCAAAAAAAAGAAATGAACAATTATGTCACTTACTCATATTTTCCACATGGATTCTAGGAATTTTCATAAAGAGATTTTTCATCCAGTTCAACTTATTTTTTTTAATATAACCTATAAAAATGATTAGTATAGCCTAACCTGCTCTGATACCATGTTAGAAATTAGGATATTAGGGTACTAATCATTATAAACAAGATTATAAAGTAAATGAAATATGAAACATACATGCAAAATGTACACATTACACAAGATATACATGGGGAAAACCCTTTCGGGTAAAAAACCCCATAAAGCATCATTTAATTAAAACACTTACAAATATAGTCTATCATAAAATAGACATGAACCTAGGGACACTCCTCCAATACTTCCACATGGCCAATAATACCTCATATGCATAGTGATACAACTCACCATAAAGCTCCAAATTCCCACACCTCTCAAATGAGAGAGAACCTCCTTAAATATAGGAGGAAGGGTGACTTCACTAGTCACACCTTTTCAATAACCCCCACTCATAAATAATTAATAATCTAATAGTTATTAGATTATAATTATTTCAAATGGGATATGCTTATAAAGCATATAATATAAAGTTTTATAACCTTATATTAGAACATTATAAACAAACTTGACTGATATAAAGCAACTAATGCAGAATAAACAAGAAGAACACAACCACAAGATAAACACCAAATTTTATACGTGGAAAACCCAAATGGGAAAAACCACAAAGAGTGTTAACTCTCAAGAGAATATAACTAGTTATAGTTGTGTTTGCAAATGGGTGGCTCACTGCCAGACTACTCACTATAGAAATACAAAAAGAGATGGCTAACTGCTAAAATGCTCACTGCAATTAAAAAGGTTGAATTTAGAAGGTTTGCATCTCCAAATGTGTGAGATTAGTTCCAAGTTGAATCTCAAATTATAAATCTCAGACTTTACAATAGATCCGATTAGAGATCTCTACATAACTGTTCTACAGCAGGTCCAGTAAAGGACTACTACAGTACTGTGACATTGATTACCTTTGTTGTTTGCAACTCTCACATACACTGCTTCCTTCACTGCCAACTATCTTTTGCACATCACACATACACTCTTGATCGATGTCTCCATTCACCATTCATGTACATGTATATATACCAGAGGTTACAATTATAGAATAGTGTGTCAACCAAGCCCAATGCGTTATCAATAAGTTCATGTCAACCTCCACAGTACTTCTACACAATTCCTTTACATACTTCTAATTACTAATGCATATGTTGAGATTGCCGAGAAAAGAGCAGGGTCATTCGGACCTAAGAGAACGAACCTATTGTCTCAAGATCAAGTCCAATATCTCCAAAATATAGATTCCACACAAACCAAGGAAACCAAATCACAAAACTCGAAGAGATACTTCTGATAGTCATCAAAAACACAAACTCTTGGATGCATAACTTATACTGAGATCAACAATAATTCCTAACACTGGGATAGTAGGGTCAATGAGAAGTCAATGGGACCTCAAGAAGTCATCATCCAAAGTTGTCCATGTTGCATAATAACTTCTAACCAATAACTACAACACTTGAACTCCACATACATATTGACCGCATACCATCCTTGCATAACTATATCATCCATAACATCCATGACGTCCGAACTAATATCCAGATCTGCATACATTGTCCAGTATAGAACCGAGTGACTATTTTGACATCAATCACAACATTATTCACACAAGTCTAACAGAATTTTATGTTGTGGTTTAGAGGACATTATTTAATGATTCTTACAGTATTCTCAATATGATTCTCTTGTGATGTTGGTGCTTCGCAAGTGAGTTATATTGATTTGAGTGTGATATATCCAGTTATCTTGAAGTTCAATGTGTTTGATTGGTTTATCTTATTTGGATCATGTGTTTGGTCTAGATATGCTTTAGATGAAAAGTTGGGATATTTTTATGGGTCTCACCTTGGTGTGTGGAGATCCACATGAAGTATTTTGCATCAGAAGATATCTTTCTGGTCAACTGTTTGACAAGCTTTAATGCATATGTAGACATTATGTTTGGTGTTGATCTTGGAATATATGTTAGCATATGTGGATCATTTGGATATATCTTGGAAGGATGTTTTATGATGTATTTAGGTCCCCTCTTTCTCTTGGAGTAGACCACCTTGAGAATTTTTGGTCTGAGTGGCTTATTTTGTGAAATAATGTTCATTATATTTTGGTCAACCCTCAATTAGGTTTTTCATGTTCTATTTCATATTTAAGGAGTGTCGATGGATGAGTTGAGTGGTAGAATGGGTAGAATGTGTCGAATGTGTGTGAAGCTATGAGAAGTGTATGCGAATGATATGCAAGCAAAATTGAGTTTTTGAATGTGTGAAAGTTAGATTGTGAAGAGCTTTGAAGGTGATATATTCAAGAAGACAATGTGCAAAGACAAAAATTGTAATCAGAGATTTTTACCATGGTATTGGTTGCTTGATTCTATTGTTCAAGGATAATTTCATGTTTAGAAGATCCTTCTCATATCAGTTCTACTATTTCTTCATTTGTTGTATTACAGTGAGTCTTCTAGCAGCATTTTTGTATATTGCCCTAAAGTAGTGAGCCTTAGCTAAGCAAGTCCTTATTTTGTATCTTTCCGAGGGTTATGCACCTTAGCTCTATAAGTCCCTCACAAGTTGTTGCTCCTTGGCAGTGAACATAAAAAAAATTAATCATTGTTATTCATATTTTGAAAGGGCCTTGATCCCTTGTACAAAGTGATTTTTTGAAAGGGCCTTCAACCTATTACATTACGAAAGTTAGAGCATGAAGTTATATATATATAACTCAAAATGTGTAATCCATTTAGTCATCATAGAGTCCTTGTGGAAGCTAAAACAAAAATCTTTTCTCTAAATTTCATTTTCAAACATAGATTCATCGACTATTCTCTAAAATTGAAAATTATTTTCAATGATTCTGAAGAAATAAAAGCAAATAGATGATATATATACACACGTATTTGATGTATTTAAGATTATTTTTGTTATACATGAGATACCTAATATATTTATTTACTTATTTATTGAAAAAGTAATAATTATAAATTATCTTCTATATTTCATTTTTTGGGCAAATAATAGTGTAGTATATGAATTTAATGTAAGAATGGTATTTTCATATAAATATATATTTAAATTATTAAATTAATTTTTTTACTCTCATTGAATTAAATTCAAAATATATTTAGCATATAGAATATCGTTATCACACAACCTCATTAGCTATATTTTGATTCATCTACATTCATTTTCAAAAGTAATGTGGGATTGATTATTATTGACAAGTCAAAGCATTATTAGTGTAAAGTCATGATGGAACTCTCCTTAGATGCCTGGTTCAACATAAGCACAAAGGCTTTGAAGGAAGTACACAATGGTATCTGTGGAACCCATTCTATTGGTATGGCCCTAGCAAAGAAGCTCATGCAGATTGGATATTATTAGCCAACAATAGAAAAAGATTCTTATATTTTTGTTTAAAAAATATTAACGCCAAATACATGGGGACATGATACATGCACTGGCTTGGGAACTACAATCCATAACATCTCCATGGACATTCTCTTAATGGGGACTCAACCTCATTGGGATAATTAATCCAACCTCATCCAACAGACACAACTTTATTCCCCTTACATCACCGATAAATAGATTGCCAAGTTCTTGCTTAACTATATCATATGCCAGTGAGGAGTTTCATTATCCATTGTGACAGACAATGATCATCCCTTCAAGAACCAAGATGTTCATGAGCACTACATGACAAAATTTGTTGGAATCAATGAACACTAAGAGGGGGGGTGAATTAGTGTTTCAGTAATTTTAAATTTATTAATTTGATTCTTTATCCACCGGATGATAATGACAAAAACTAAAATGCAAAAACACAAATAAAGAGTCCACACAACCATAACACTAAGATTTTTACGTGGAAACCCAAAAAAGGGAAAACCATGGTGGGATTGAGTACCCATAATATTATTATACTACGGCCAATAGTAGAACAATATTACAAAAAGTGGAATGCACTTGCATTTAGGCTCACTACCTAGAGCTCACTGCTCAATTACAAAAAGGGCTACAACCTGGAGGAAGGCTCACTACTTTACAGATTAATACAGAATGATTGCAATGAGTAATGAACTAAAGAAAAGCATCTAACTATGCCAAAACACAGTTTTGGTTAGGCTCAAAATATCTACTGCAACTGTTATGATATTCTTCTCTATAACACTACTCTATCACATACCGGAGCAACAAAATCTTTACCAAAATTATAAAATCACTCACACAGACTTCCTTCATTCACCACACACACTAAAACAATCAACCAAACCATCTCAAGAGGAGGTAAGACTATCTCGTCCCTTTCTCTCATTGTTGTTCTAAATAAGCAAATGGTTATGGCTATAGATAGTGAGAAATCTAGGTTTAAAAATGTAGTGATTTTTCTTATGGCCGACATAAACAAATTCTCGTCTAGGATCTACATGAATAATTGGTTGCAAAATACCTGGGGGAAGAAATTAGGGTTTAATTATTCCTTCTGCCAAATGATCCAGAAAGGGCTTTCTTTTATGTTTTCAATAGCCCTAGCAGTCAAAAAGAGGCCATTAAGAGGCAATACATGACCATTGGCTTTGGATATTTTTGGGCCATTATTTGGGATCCAAAGACAAATGCTGATGAGATTTTGGCTCTCTCAAGCCCTAAATGGATAATTGTGCATAATATCCCTTCATTTTTATGGAATATTATCCCTAATGCACTGTAACCTATAGGGAATGTGCTTAGAATGGATGAGATGGCTTCCTTGTTGTTGCATATGAATGCAAGACTACTTATTTCTATTAACACTGGGATGGATCTCTCGAGGGACCTCAAAGTAGAATTAAAAAGTGAAACTATTATCTACCCCGTCGAATTTTTGGAGGAAATTAATGCATGTTTTTTGTGTAGAAGGGAAGGGAATGTAAGAAAAAATTGACCCTTGATTAAGAAGAATATGATGAACACCAATCTTAATTCTAAGTCTGATAAGATTTTAAACACTAACATGGCTAGCTTGAAAGATACTAACAATAAGATTTTACTCCCTCATGAGCCTTCATCTATGAGTACTATTGCGGATAATCCAAAATCTGGTGATAATAATGATATTTATTTTCCTATCTCCCCAATCCCTCGAAAACCTATTGCAATCGCTTCTAAAGATGTCATCTTTAAATATTTTGAGAAGACCAAAGTTGTCAACTATTTACCTTCCACTGTTGATCAAACTAGGCACATTGCTCCTTCCCTTGTGTCCATCCCTAAGAACTCCTTGATTAGTAAATTGGATGCCTTCAGTGTTGAAATTAGAAAGGCCACCTAAACCTCTCCTGGCATTTAGTCCCCAACCATGTCTCTTGAGGACAAGGTGCCACCCTCTAGGGAGGGTGAAAGCCTACCTAAACACAGGACTCTCAATACCCAATAACTTATTTTGGGAAAATTGAAAACGATGGTTAACACCAAAAGAAGAGTTCAAAAACTTCTAGATGGAGGCAAGAAAATGATGGAAAGTGGTGACAGTAATAAGAATGAAGATTTTTCTCTTACCCTCTTTCTCTCCCCTACCAAGGATATAAATAGAGCCCTTGTCAATAGTCTTGCTAGCCATGTTGGAAAGCTAACAGAGCCTAAAGGGGTGAAGATAGATGAGAAAACTAGTGAAATTTCTAATGGAAAAACTACCATTGTGATAGAAGACACAAATGAGGCCCTAAAAGCCATAAACGGGGACTATGGCTCTATAGATTGTGGACTTGAAGTCTCTGTAGTCAATAAATCTCAAGACACTCCTCCTTTCAAACTTGGCTAGAGATTCAATAGAGAGTTAGGATTGTCTGATAAGTGCACTTGATGTG
Source organism: Cryptomeria japonica (assembly GCF_030272615.1). Lineage (NCBI taxonomy): Eukaryota > Viridiplantae > Streptophyta > Pinopsida > Cupressales > Cupressaceae > Cryptomeria > Cryptomeria japonica. The sequence goes on from NC_081413.1 coordinate 253,662,425, forward strand.
TCAATGGTAGTGAAGTGCTAGAGTATATGGAGATAGTATCTAATGATGAAAGTGAAGATATGGATGATAAATCTATCAAGGGGATATTGTTCCATTCAAAGGAAATCCTAGTAAGGACATTATGGAGGAATCCATGAAGGAATTTGGTATCATGAAAGCAAAGAGAAAAAAGAAAATTAAAAATACCAAAATTAGAGTACCCCTAAGTTGGGGGTTTATCGGATCTTTGAGTTTAAGAGAAAGAGGGGAAGACCTAGTGGCTCCTCTGCTCTTGCACATGAAAATAAAGCCCCCAAAGGACTTTTGGTCGAATTCTATAATAGCTTCAAGGAACCCATGGATATTTCCCCTTAATATCCTATGGAATTGAACCTCTCATCCTAGAATTTCAGGGGGCTTGAATCCCCAGATAGGAAGAATGTAATGTAATGCCTGCTAAAATACCCTAGAGAAATAAAGCTAATTAACATGCGAATAGAGATAAAAAAAATTGAAACATCATCTAACACAACACATATATCCATTTACTCATATATATCTAACGCCCATGTCCATCATGAACATAAAATAATAAAAGCATAATCATATAATCTCATAACACAAGCGGAATAAATACAACTCAACATTTACTATATTCCCTAGGGTATCTCAATGTCATTACTTACAACATCACCATAAGCAATATCATCATGAATGCTACCATAATCCAATGCACCCTAACTCAATTAGCATCTACTCTTTCTATGCATATACATATGATCATTCACTATTCCATCTTTCATGAATACAATCACTAATGATGCAATTACCATTAACCCCTTAAGATTCATTTTTAAACACCAATTCAAATGTTCCTAATTCCAATTACTTAATCATCATCTTTAACATCATAATTTGTTTCTAATATAATCTACCACATTACTAACCCCTTCATTAAGACACAACAAACATCCATATGACACTAGATGCATATCAATAGAACCAATCACATTATTACATTTAACCATTCAATATCCAAGATACAATAGGAATACATCAATATGTCTTATCAAAAGAGTGTTATACATCAACTAACATTACATGTACATTATCCATTTACATCAAGGAGCATAGCTCTCAAGTACAAGTAAAAAGACCTCATGAAATCTACAATACAAAGTTGTATAAGACATGTACATCCATCTACTACAATACATAGCCATGAGTTGAAGAGATAGAATCCACACCCACGCATAAGAGCATCTAATGAAGAACATCCCAATGGAAGAAGGCATCAAACCACCCGACCATGTGGAACCAAAGGAACCACCCCCCATGCTAGGAGCTGACACAAGGTCCCACACACACTCTAGACCTAGGGTGACACCTAACAACCAAAGAGAACTCACAACTCAAGAATCACAACCAAGAAGCAACCAAAAGTAACAAGCCAAATCATATCGCATGGCTAATCATAAATCATAGAAACTCCCAGAGGCGTACCAAAAAATCATGGCATAAAGAATCAAGGACCAAGGACACATGTAGGAGTAGAGTTCCATCACATGCTATCCTCACATAGAATGGAAAGCCGCACCCTAATAGACATGTTGGACCATCTCAACCTATGAGAGATTCAAGGGATTTCGGTTTGCCATCACAATGGCCTTCCCAAGATTATCCTAAAACATCCTCCCTAGGACTAAGTCTTGGGGCTCAAACAACAATTATTATCTTGTTTAGATTAATCCTAATTACCCAAACCATATAATCAATTATTTATATTATCACTTATTTAATCAAGGAAAACTTTCAATGTGCCCTGGTGGTCTAGACTCTAAGCATCCTTACTAGGAACCTCTTAGTAGCCTATCTCTCACAACCCCAATCATCACATGAAAGCCCACTCCCCCTAACCATGTTCCAAGACCTTAAAGTAAAATAACAACAACAAAGAGGCTCAACAACAACATGACCATATACAACAAGCCATAATGCCAATACATAAACTAGAGCCTCAACAAAGATCAACATATAAAATAACAAGAGTAGGGCCACATCCACCTAATCAACCATGCTCATTATCAAATACTCAACAGCGGGGCACAACCATCTCGCTGGAGCTAACGATGAAATCATCCTCAACAGCAAGGCTTATCCACTTGCTGGAGAAAACATAACAACCTCAATGACAATGCACTATGCAACTTGAAGGAGCCAAAAAAATCACATCAAATAATCACATATGAATTATAACAATACTGGAAAATCTCATAAACATCATCAGAAGTCTCTAGTATAATAATTGAACTCAAAAAATCCGACCCAAAGAATCAAAATAGCCTCAAACATGAAAATACTACAGAATGGCGCATATGACAGATTTTATAGCACCTTTGACAAGTTTGTCGGCACCTATAATGCCCAGAATGGTGCATTTAACAACTGTTTTGGCACTTTTTTCAAGTTTTTTGGCACATACAACAAGAACAGTAGCACTTTTAACACAAAAAGCAGTGCCTACAACACATACTTTGGCACATATGACTCAAGAAGTAGCGCATACAAAATAGAGTCTAAAAACTCAAAAAAATAGAACTTGAAACATTACGACTCAAAAATCAAATTACTCGAAGGCACAAATATGAACTCAAATCGACCAGAAAGAGACACAAGACCAAATAAAACTCAAGGAATTGACCAATTAACACAATGAGAATCAAAAACATAGAAGGATTCGATCAGCTCAAACATAGAAATGGCACCCGGCAACTCACAGGAAGCCAAAACTTTGACTGAACATAAAACTCCATGATTCACATATTGCCAATCTAGAATACACTTAATAGAATTACACTCCAATAACTATCAATCTAGAATCAACTCTTTGGGAGTTTACAACAATCAAAAGGAAAAACATAATGTCGTTCACAGCAAAACAGAACTATCCAAACTGAATACAAATATCAATGCCCTCAATATCTATATAAATATACAAATTCTTATTCCAATAAACCATATGATATTTCTCCCAAATTTTCTAGCATACAAGTTGTACACAGGCATGGAGAAGACAGTCTTTTTTCAGAAATGAAATGCACAAAGAATTAAAAATCAATCAACCTCGAAAAATAGAATAATGGTAAAGCAAATTTGGTGAAGGGTAATCCAAAATCCAACAAGTCTTTAGCCAAATCCAATCAAGCTCCAAAGGAAACCATAAATCTTCAATATGCAGAAAACAATTCCAAAATGGCTAACCCGACAATCACTCAAGAAAATCAAATAAATAAAATGCATTCAAAAACTATAGAAGAATTCAAGTCAATCAAAATATTCCAATAAATTATATTTTATACCAACCCCCTTCCCAACTTTGAGGTAAGAATATAAAATAGTATATTTTACTTACCCCAATCTCAACCAATGGAGTAGTAGGGTAGGTATAAATATAATATTAATTAACCCATCTAGTAACAAAGGGAATAGTATTAACAATATAATAACCAATAATAATTAAATAATAAATCTAGACCCAATAAAATAAACCAAAGCCAATGATAAATAAATAAAGGGCAATTATAAATAAATGCCACAATCAAACATAAAATCATAACCAATATAAGAATAATATTTAAACAATAAACAAATAATAAAGAAATATCAAATAAACATTAAATCAATTAAATAAATATCAAAGCACTAAATAAATATTAACTAATCAATAAAACATTAATCAAGCAATAATAATAAATCACTCAATAAGACATTAATTTAATTTATTTAAACTATATGAAATAATTATTAATTAATTAAATAATCAAATACTCACAATGCCACAAGACCACCACACTCAAGATACTAACACGATGACTTGCGCTAAGGCACATAAACTAACAAGGATGGCAGCTTAAGCCTAGAGTGTGTAGAGGAACTCATGCTATCTCCAACAACTTGCCATTGGGATAAAGACATGCTCAAACTTGTGAAACTAGGTGGAGTTGATGTCTAGCACCTATAATTATTGCAACCATCAATAACCACGATACAACATATACAATAACATATATCATAGATAATCAGGCAAGTGATAGAGAATTACAATATCATATCATGCTCATAGTAAGTGGTATGACATCGTCCCTATCATGAATACAGTAATAAGACAATCACATACATATTAGCACCATCTCATCCAATATAATCATGAAGTGGGGTTAGCATAATCAAGATGCCATCATAATCTCATAATTAATATAATCCATCTAGAATAGAAAGTGCATATAAACCATCAATGTAAATCCATCATCATAATAAGAAAGGATAAATGTCATCATCCACATAAGTCATCATATATCATGTGTACACATCTATTTCTAGCATCATCAATAAACATCTAAGATATAGATAGAGACATAAATATGAATCAAATCAACATATGAGAGTCCATTCAATTCTATCGATGCATGAACAAAAAGATAGGTCAAGGAGGAACACTACATGTAGTGAAAAGGTTTTTAAAAATGAACAAAGATATTGATATTCTACTTCTCCAAGAGTTAAAGGTTGTTGACTTTTATCTGGACATTAATTTAAAATATATCTGGAAGGAAGTTGATTACTATGCTACCATGCATAGTAAAGGCAAAGGTGGTGCGGCTATCCTAGTGATTAATAGGTGGAGCATATATATTACTTAATGGGGTTGCTAACCATGCAATCATGAAATAGAAAGAGACTGAATTTGGGGTATGTTCTATATATGCACCTAATGATCACAAGGAAAGGATTGAGCTTTGGAAATAGATCTATTAGTTAGAGTAATTACCATGGATATTTGGGGGTATTTTAATATAATAGAAAACCCCTTAGATAAAAGTGGAGACAATAAATTTAAATGTAAAGGTGATGAAAGGTTTTTTTGAAGTAGGATGTTGAGTAAGCTTAGACACATTGATCTTATGGTAGGTAGGAAAAAACATTCTAAGTCCATCTGGTATACTTGGTGTAACTTTCAACAAGGGAATAAGAGGATATATAGTAGATTAGATAGATTTTATTAAAATTGGATTTATTTAAGACCAAGAAGACCCCAGATGGTAATGTTGTGAGAGTTACTCCATATACCCTATCTAACCACCATCCCATCAATACTATTATTTTTCACAATGACCCCCCTCAGAGATCTTGTATTGGGAGGGAAGCAATTCCCCTTAATATTAAGCTTCTTTGGGAAGATGAAATGAAGCAGGCAATTTTCATTATCAGGCAATTCAACAAACAGGTTGTTAAACAAGGAAGTGTTATTGTTAGGTGGAATACTCTAGTGTCAACAATTGGAAGACCCTTTTTCAAACCATGGGGGACTTAAGGAAAGTGGAATCTAAGGTGTATCTTATGCTTTTAAGGGAAGAGGAAGACATTCAAAATAATCCCTCTAGTGACGATGTCTTAGATACCCTTTGTCAAGCTAAGGATGCTCTCAGGAGAATCCTAAATGTAAGGATTCAAGGAGGCGGGACTAGAGAAATAATTAACTGGTTGGAGAGTGGTGATAAAGGTTCCAAATATTTCTTCTAACTCCTTGAAAGAAAGGAGGCCAAAGAGACTATTGATAGTATATGAGACAATGGAGAAACTTTTACAGATCAGTCAAATATATTGAGAGCCTTTGTACAGTTTTATCAACGACTGTTCACATCAAAAGACAATGACCAAGATAAGGGTAAGGGAAAAGAATATAAGCATCATTCCTAAGAATATTTTTAGTAAATATTTAGATATGCTTAATGAATAAATATCCTTGGAGGAAATTAAGAAGGTCATATTGGCACTTAATAATGATAAAGCACCTGGACCTAAGGGTTGACAATATAATTCTATAAGGAATTCATAGGCTGGGTAGGAGAGGACATGATGCAGGTATACAATGAAGTTATTAGTAAGGGATATTTAGAAGATGAGACAAACAAAGGTCTTATCAAATTAATTCCTAAAGATGGTGATAGGTCGTTGATGAAGAGCTAGAGACCTATCACACTTCTGAATGTATCATATAAAATACTTGCCAAACTTTTAGCAAGGAGACTGGAAAGCATATTACCAAGGTAATCAACCCCACCCAAACAAGGTTTGTGAAAGGAAAGTATATACTTGAAAATATTCTCACTTGTTGGGAAGAAATGAATTGGGTAAAGGAGTCTAAGCAAGATGCATCTATGTTATTACTAGATTTTGAAAAAACAAAAATAGAATTGAACGGAGTTTTGTTAACATGATGATAGAGGATCTTGGTTTTCCTAGATATTTATGCCAAATGGTTAGGACTCTCATGAAAGATGCTAAGGCCTATGTGGAAATCAATGGGTATAAATTGGAAAAATTTGACCTTTCCAGGTCAATAAGGCAAGGATGTCCTCTAGCACTAGTTAGTTTTGTTATTATTGCATATGCCCTGCACTACTTATTGAGGGATCAAAACATTTCTCCTAAAGTCAATGGTGGCACCCTCCCTAATGGCAAAAATCTCTCTACTATTCAATTTGTTGATAACACAACCAATCTTGTATAATTGAAAGAGGGGAATATTGATGCACTAATGCTTAAACTGGAACTATTCTATGAAGCATCAAGAAGTAAAATCTGTTAAAGTTAGATCAGATTTATATATATGGTAATTTTCAAAATTTTATAGTCACTTAGTTTTATTCTAACACTTTAACTTCCTATATATTTCAGTTTGCAGAATATATATACAATGGATCACTGATGTCTTTGACAATTTTCAGATTGCAATGTAACGTTGAATTATACTCAGTAGTATATATTTATGCTATATTTTTGTTTACACTATATATCAAACTATCCGCAGTTTGATTATATTAGTCAAGTATTGTCAATCACCCAACAGTATCACAGACTTATCAAATGCGGATCGTTTCACTATATAATATTGAATGATATTTCCTTTGCACATATATATCAGTATCGACTCCTTTATGTTGACTATGTACTATGATTTGTTTGTTCATTGTATATGTATGTTCAAATTAATGTGATAGTCAATGATTTATAAGCATAGTGATTAACATAGTCATGACTCTATGTGGAACCGACATGGTTCCACATAGTGTCATGACTCCTATGTGGAGGCATGCTAACCAATAATCACCAACATATAACAAACAGTCAAAAATGATTGTATAATCGAGATTACATGCAAACACAATCGGTAAACTAAACTGATTAATAAACATAGTATAAACAATTCATTAGTAATTAGTGAAGTCGATAATAGATTATGATGACAATATTTAATCATTGGATATACACAAATTAGTATATAATACACTTGATGCTATGTATAATCAGTAATATAAAAGTATTACTTATTATACATATGATCGATTATAACATGTAGAATCTGATTGTCATCACAATGATTAAATAGATTATCATACAATATTCTAATATGTGATTAGAATGCTAATTTGCAGTGCAGGATAGGAATAAGGAATAATCGTACAAATGTCTAAGGCCATTAGGCCAATTAGACATTTGAACGATTAGAGTCATCCGATCATTGCTACATAATTTTAACACTCCCTCTTAGCAAGGGAGGAATTCCTTCTATCCTTCAATAGGTTTTAACACCTTATAGTAAACACAATAGCTCCATTTATTGGGTGAGAGAAAGCTATCACCTCATGATGATATCAGAAGTTATGGCATATCCATGGATATCATGCCACATGATATCCACCATAACTACATAATGTAATATCCACCATTATGTCTTGTCCATGGATATCACGTCTCATGATATCCACCATTATGGAATTTTAAGGATATTAATTCATGGAATGTCTACAGATATTACGTCACATAATATCCACCATGAATATCTCTTTAGGTAATATCATCCAGCATGGCTTATCCATGGATATCACGTCTCATGATATCCACCATTATGGTATATCAATTGATATTTACTTCTAAAGATATCAACAATCATGACATATCCACAGTTATGACATCATGAGATATCAATCATTATGGCATATCCATAGATATCACTTCATGTGATATCCACATTATGATTTGTCGATAGATATCACCCCATGTGATATCAACCATTATGGCATATCCATAAATATCACCTCATGTGGCATCCACCATTATGGTTTATTCATAGATATCACCTCACGTGATATCAACCATTATGACATATCCATAGATATCACCTCATGTGACATCGACCATTATGGTTTATTCATAGATATCACCTCATGTGATATCAACCATTATTGTGAGATCTTCACCTCACAATAATGGTGAGATGTACAAGTTTTCTTCATTGTGAGATCCTCACATCACAATGATATTTACCATGGCTCATCCAGAGGGTAAACACATAAGTACAAGAAAATCATCATGGACTCTCACGTGATGTTTGTCATGGCATCACACGCATGACATCCACCATGAACCATATCAGAGGGTGTAGATAAGGGATTTCACCTTAAGTCTCTCTCAAAGAGAAATTCAATCACAAGATTTTACACTTTAAAACATCTTTTGAAAGAAGAATACATTAGTGAATAGCATACTTTTCCACCATGTCTCTAACATAGTGATACTTGATATCCACATGCTTTGACCTTTCATGAAATACAAGGTTGGAGTCTACATTTCTCTTGGTGTATTCCAAGCTTGCCAAGTATTCATCTATCTAGGAATATCATGACCTAGAAGTCAGCATAAAGGCCTTCCAGCCTACATGAATGGATCTCCATCTCATGAATCATAGTCCTTTGACTGATCACTAGAGAAACCATCTTGACATGGTCCACTCCCTTTGAACCAATACAGCTAAGATCCTTGGATATCAATAGAATCGCATCCTCTTAGCTTCTCCCTCTGTCACGGAAGCATCCCTTGCTCACATGTTCTCAATCATGGAAGATATCTTGCTTTAGGAGACTCTCATCATTTGGTATGATTCTCATACAATTGGAAGTGCTAGATCCAAAACCACCATGGATATACTAGCATAAGATCAAGCCCTAGGAAGGAATATGATCATCTTGAGATTTAGAACAAAATCCCCTTTCAGTATGATCCCTCTCACTAAGAGAGTCCTCTTGTCTCAATCTTGGCTTTGTAACCCTAGATGCTATCATTACCAGCACAAGTGCCTCTATGGCTTTCACAAGTGAACTGTTGCACCTTTGCAGGTAGATATTTGTTTTATAAAAATGGAAATGCAAAATCTTTGAGTCTCCACTAAAGTCCTATGCATATTCCTCTTGCATTTTAATCCATCATAAATAGAACTTCAAAATTCTATAGCCTGAAAAGTAACAAACTATGATTCTAAAGATGTCCTAAATGTAAGGGACAAATTCTCATAGTAAATTGAAGAAATTTAAAACACAAGATATCAAAATGCAGCTTGTCGTAAGCGAACATCTACTGACAAAAGTGTTTCACAAATAACACCCATAATGTAACTGCATTGTAACAAAAAAAACTACATATTAAATTCATAAACATTATTCAACCAAAAAAAAAACTTATCTCTTTCAAATTAGAATATGAATCCATTTGAATCCTTTTGTGGAATAGTCTCACCAACATCCACAACGGAGGCTTGAGGCATAGTCCTAGTTGGACAATTCATTGCATAGTGACCACATTTGTCACATCTAAAACTTTGGATTTCTAAAAATGTCCTTCCTTGTTTTGTGTGTAGGAGCACCATTTGATTCCTCATATTTATTTCTTTTGGAGTTTCCTTTCTTACCCTTCTTCTTTGAGGAGTGTGTGGCAAGAACATGAATATCTTCATTTGTGGATCTTTGACCAATAACTCTTGTAGCCAATCTTGACTCTTCTTGAATGCAGTCTATCTTCAATCGATCAAACTTAGGGAGTTTTGATCTTGCGCTTATCCCTTGAATAAATGACTCCCATGATGAAGAAAGACCATTAAGAGCCAACATGGTTAATTCTTTGTCATTGATAGTGTGTACAATGGTAAAGAGTTGATCCCTCAATTCAGTAATCCTCGTGATGTAAGACATGATGGATTCTCCTTTCATCATCTTGATGTGGTTAAGTTGTTGCTTCAGTGCGAGAGCTCGACTTGTGTTGTTGATCTCATGCATCTCCTCTAATGTCTTGAATGTTACTACTTATCAAATTGCCATTAGTTTCATATCCAAAGTCATACTATATATTCTAGTCAGTTAGTATTACCGAATCATGCAATTAGTACACACAGAGAAGTCGGTATGAACAGTCTAGTCGGTTACAGAAGAAAGCAGTCACAGAACGCAGTATTCACCGAGCTATTTACCAAGTAATGTTTCATGGCTACCAAGTAGTAAAGTTAACTCACTAAGTTGATATTCACCGAGTGAAACGTTTTACCAGATACATTGAACCTGGACATGCACATGAAAACGTGTTACAAGATCGAGGCACATCTAACCATTTTTGCATTGGAAATTGCACTAGGAGATTGTGTATGATTACAAGGTCAATCTAACCAATGAGATATTTTGTTTAGTTGTTCATTCGAAGAATATTTTTGTAAGATCGAAGCAATGAATTAAATCACTGCTGTAAGAGATCTATTTATACAGCATGATTTTAGGGTTAAAAAAAAGATATACAACAAGAGATGTGAGATGTGTGTGTATGCATGAAGGAAGACTGTTACAGAGACATAGAGAGGTCACCGAGAAGGTTATTAGTGAACAGTCAAAGAATAGAGTAAACATAAGGGTTTACCAAGTTTCATTATGGGTTACCGAGGTATGCTACAAGCTAGGTAATCTTATTCTAACACATAGAATCTGCTATAGCATTTCAGATGTAAAGTTGCAGATATTTGTAATGATTCTATTGTAATATTTGAAGTTGTAAGAGAAACCTTTAACAGGGTAAAAGACTCTAACCAAGTCTATAAATTGTAAATCCTTTAACCAGGTGCAGCATTTATATAGTGTTGTAAAATCCTTTAGTAAGGTAGATCTAACTGATCTTGATACTCCTAACAGGGTAAGCTATCAGAAATAGCTAAATGTAGCTCTAACTGAGCAATCTTTATTATTGCAGTAGTGAAGTTGTGGGTGCCATCCCCATCGCAGTTTTTCTCTCTAACCAAGAGTTTCTGCATGACCAGAATATATGTGTTATGGAGTAAATCATGTGTGAATGTTATCTGTTGATTTTAGCTTTATTTTATGTTACTGCACTATTTTGTTTATGCATAACAGTAAGGTTATTATCAAAGAAATGTTTTGGAGTACTGATTCACCCATCCCCTCTTAGTACATTAGTTTTCCATATTGGGCCTAACATTGAACATGTCACATGCCTTCGTCAACTTGGAGATGATTGGCACAATGTGATCTTTCATAGAATCAACCAACATTTTCATTGCTTTGTTGTTCTTTCTCTTCCATTGAATCTTCTCAACCTCTTCTTTTGGTTCCAGTATGGCATCTTTCATGAATTTGTCTAATTCATTTTCCCCCAAGGAAAGCATAACTCTAAACTTCCAAGATATGAAGTTTAATGCTCCTTCAAGTCTGTCCTCAGCTCTAATTCCATTCACCATCTTGGCGTTGATAGAAATAGATGAACTTGAAGACAATAATAGAAGATAATCTTGCTTATATCAATCTGATCTTGATCTTTGCTCAATCCTGCTCTAATACCATGTTAAAGTTAGATCAGATTTATATATATGGTAATTTTCAAAATTTTATAGTCACTTAGTTTTATTCTAACACTATAACTTCCTATATATTTGAGTTTGTAGAATATATATAGAATGGATCACTGATGTCTTTGACAATTTTCAGATTGCAATGTAATGTTGAATTATTAAGAAGTATATATATATACTATAATATTGTTTACACTATATATCGAACTATCCACAGTTCGATTATATTAGTCAAGTATTATCAATCACCCAACAGTATCACAGACTTATGAAATGCAGATCACTTCACTATATATATTGAGTGATATTGCCTTCGCACAAATATATATCAATATCGACTCCTTTATGTCGACTATGTACTATGATTTGTTTGTTGGTTGTATATGTATGCTCGACTTAATGCGATAGTCAATGATTTATAAGCATAGCGATTAACATAGTCACGACTCTATGTGGAACCGACATGGTTCTACATAGAGTCGTGACTCCTGTGTGGAGGCATGCTAACCAATAATCATGTAGTACCCCTCCCCGATCAAATTCTAGTTAACCTGGTTTGACCATGGTTGACCTTATTAATAGTTTGCATGGATGGTTGAAACATTGTGTTATGATATCTTGATTTATTATGACGGATTATGTTAGATGGTTAAATGAGTGAATGTTGACCCCTTGAGGATAATTAGACATAATTTTCTTATGTATCATATATATGGTTGGGGTTTTGGGGTCCTACCCTGAACCCACCATAAGAATATCTCCCATTTCTATTGTGAATTTATCTTTCGAAATAGAACCTTGATACATCTTGGTCATGAGACCTATTGACATATGATCTTCATGAAACTAGTGGATAAGATGTACTCCACATTATGATTGATTTCAGTACTTAGATTGATGCAGTGATTCATTTATGCATGCCTTATGGATGTTTACCTTATATGATTTCTATGATGATGCAATTGAGAAATTCGTTATTTATGGAGTTGCTAAGTAATTGAGTTCTATTTATGTTGAGCTTTGATTTGGATTAAATTGTGAGATGTTCTAAATTGAGTATGATGTGTCTAATTTGTATTTCCTTACATATATTTATATGTGCATGTGGTTTTGGACAACTAATGCTGGAAATGAGATGTGCAGGAAATTAATCCATGTGACCATGGAAATTATACGGATGACTAAGGCCAAACCTATGTGAAATAGTAAATTCAAGGGTTGTCTATTTGGAGAAACAATACCTCGTATGTGTTGTATTTAATTTTGTAATAGTGATGCTTGAGTGTAAATTCATAAATTGTAATTGTTATTGTTAATATTCCTAAAAGGACATGTCAAGTGTATTTTAGTAATGTGTATTTTATGGTGTCACTTGACACTTGTGTTGTGTGTGAGTTGGCAAATGACATGTCCTTGGGAGGGAAAGTGTGTAACCCAATATATTTATAAAATATCATGTTGTGGTCCCAAAAGATAACTTGGTTGGAGAGTCATTAGTTTGGTCAAATCAAGTTGACCCGTAGACAAACTTTAGGTGGGTTTTGGGGGGGTCAAACTAACTCCTAGAGTTGAGTTTAGGTCACTTTTGAAGGCCCATATGATATACCTATGGGTAAGGGTCATTTTTAGTCATGTGACCACTTAAATGTGACTATCAAGTCACCTCAAAAGTGGGTTTTCCAAGATGGACAAAAATTCAACGTTTTGAAGATTGACCCTTGGTAAGACAACCTTCCATTTTAGTGATAGTTGCTCTTCCCCACTTTCACTTACCTTTTTAGTTCCCATTTTTAGAAACCATGTAAGAGGTTGGGAATGCCAGCCTATGGGATCTCACATCCTTTCGAAGGAAGTTGGAAAGTGTGAGGAGAGCCTACTTAGGGAGGAGATTCAAACTTGGGACTTTGATCACCCACTCTCCAATCTTGCAGACTAAGTTTGAATAGAAAATTTTAGTCTAAAAGAGAGAAAATTTGGCTAAGTAAGGAGACTAGTAAGGGAGTTGGGTAGCTCTTCTATAATACACATACCATTGGCAAGAGAGAAGGTTGGTGTTATTCCCTCTATATCTTAGATGCATTCATATTGTTGTATGGGAATTTGATTTTGTTGTTTGTTTGTTGAATGTTCTTCAAAAGCTTGAACTTTGTTTTAAGTTGTAATATCATGGTTTCTATTTGAGCTTTCTTGTATATGCGTTCATGGGAGTCAAGACTAAACTCACCCTTGGGAGGGAAGAGTAGTCTTGGGGTGAAGGTTTTTAGGATAATCTTTGGGTGTAGAGTCTTTCTTCTAGGAAGAGAGGGATAAACAAGGATTATGGGATCCTTGTTGTTGTTATTTTTGTATAAAATTGGGG